>NW_020622381.1:9056365-9356365 GCF_003573695.1 Papaver somniferum
AAATTTCTTTAAAGAAGTTAATCACAATACCAAATTTCATCATTTCTGAGAGATCAGCACCACATCATTAATTACCTCACTTAAATGAGAAAATTTTGCAGCATATAAGTATTGTCATCACTCCACAAGATAATGAAAGGCTCATATATATTCCTACAGAGACATAAGTTCTCGAAACTTTGAAGAGCATGGATCCGTGGAAGCCACCGGGACCAGAAGGAGTTCCACCGGAATTTTATTTGACTCAGTGGGGTATCATCAGAGTGGACATAGTAGGGATGGGTTCAAGATTTTTTTATAAGTGTCTTTATAACAATAAAATGAATCAAACTAGACTGATGCCTAAAGTGAAAATCTTAAGCTAGCTCACTGGTAGATAATAGACCTATAACATTATGCAACACCTCATGTAAGCTTATTTCAAATCTTATGGCTCGGAGAATGAACACTCTACTCAACAAAGTTACATCTCCTCATCAATCAGCTTACGTCCAGGCAGACTCATATCAGATAACATCTCTCTTGCACACGAAATAATACACTTTAAAGAGAAAAATGAAAGGTGATAGATACCTAGATATAAAGTTGGATATGTCGAAAGCCTTTGATAGGGTTGAATGGAGTTTTATTATTGAGGTAATGAAAGAATGGTTTTTGTTCACTCATCTATCAGTATATTTTTACTACAGAAATTTTTGTACTCCTCAACGGTTCATCATGCACGCCATTTAAACCTACGAGCAGAATACGTCAAGACGATCATATTTCTCTGTATATCTTCATTATTGATATGGAGGATTTATCTAGGGAAATGGATGCAGCTGAGAATTTTAAATCTATCAGTGGTATCAAAATTGCTAGAAGAGCACCCCGAATAAGCCGCTTACTTTTTGCGGACGACTGCTTGATTTTTTTCAAGGCCAATCTCGACAATATTAGATGTCTAGAAATCATTCTAAAAGACTCCGGTTTATGTTCTGGTCAAGCCGCTGAACTATCAAAAGTTTAGTATGTATCCTTCAGTCGCAATCTCAGCCCTTCTGCTGCTACTGATATTATTTGCATGCTTCATGTGAAAACAATGAATCTCGAAGATAAATATCTAGGTATCCCCCTCTTATGAAACAAGTAAAATAAGATTTCTTTCACTAATCTTATCAATAATATGGTGACAAAACTTTCTAAGTTGAGGGGAAAAACTCAGTCCCAAGTCGGCAGATCTATCATGGGGAAGAATGTGTTAAATACCATATCGCTACATCAGATGACCTCATTTAAACTCCCTGAAGATACAATGAATAAGGTGAACTCTATTCCAATTTGATTCTGATGTAAAAGGGCCATATCTCACTTCATGGTCTAGTGTGTGTAAGTCAACTGAAGATGATGGATTAAATTTTAGAGATTTAAGATGTTTCACCCATGTATTCTCGTAAAGTAACTGATCAAAAAAAAAAATCTCGTAAAGTAGGCATGGAGACTTTGTATTGTTAAAGTCAGTATGTGGGCGGAAAGATAAGTGGATACTACATGACTCTACTTTAAAAAACATAATCTTCTTTATGTCGTTGAAAAGGCAGACTCTACTTGGTCTTGGAAGAGTAGTAGTTCGAAGTTTGGATTCATAAAGAAGTTCAGTTTCTGGTCGGTGGGTAACGGTAGGAAAATACTAACCTGGAGAGATAAGTGGATACTACATAACAAAAGCCTTCCTTCTTCGTCTTGCACTACTAGCAATCCTAGTTCTTACACTTATATTTCAGAGCTAATTGATGAATAAAGGAATTGTTGGAAACAAAAGCTGGTTAACAACTTGTTTGATCATGATATTGCACAGAAGATCATGAATATGAGAATCTCACTCAATAGTGAGAATAGCTGATATGGATGCTGACAAAAATAAGATGATTTACCATAAAATTTGTGTATCATGCTTTATACAACATGAAGTATCATAATGGTCAGGTCTCACATATAATTCCGCCACAAGTAATATCTAGAGAAGAATCTGGGAAATAAATGATATATCTAGAGTTAAACTCTTTATATATAAGTGTGTAAAAAATATCATTCCCTCAAATGGGAAACTCATTAGAATAATATGTTGCAACTGTAACAATAAAACACTAAAATAAGATGTGAAGAAGTTAGAAATAAAATTTCTAAAAGGTAAATAAACACTCAATTGATAGTAAACAGAGGACAGAGTCACGTGTTCAACACGCTGTCCTTAACACAATAGTTGACCGGTACGCCTCAAGCATGAATGATGCCTATACCCTGTGGTCAAGTTGTATCCAGGATAAAACTGCTCGTTGCAAGTATTGTTAGCACTACAATACTTGCCCACTCATACGAACTCAACAGCAATGGCACAGAAGAAATGAAAAATACCACACAAAGGGAGAGAGACGAAAACAAGAGGATAGTAGCTCTTCTGGACACAAATTAGAATGAAGAAACCAGAAGGTTTATATAGTGGAGAAGAGAGATAATCGATAATAATGTACATTAAGAGTGAATTAAAGAGAATATAATTTTGTAATAAAACCAAAATAAATTTTCATTAATTCAAGATTTTCCAAAATGGTAAAAACAGTTACGCAATTAATTTCACATTATGTCGACCTAAAAATAAAAACGAAAATAAATAAATCCTCCCCAAGTCATACGCCCCCCACATTAAATACAAAATTTATTTTGATATTAAAATATTTAAAGAAATATTTCAAAAGAATTTTGTCCAAAAAGGTAAGTCTTGTTAACCTATATCCACGGCGCAAGAACGAGCCCGAGTCCAAAACTCAAGCCTTAGTGGAAACAAATATTGTTTATCCCACCCGTTCCACCCACATTGTTTGTCTAACTATCCATAATGGAATAGTTAATAGTGGAGCTCCTCTTTAGTTATACCCTATGTAGAACTAAAGGTCATATTTCATTCACTCATAAGAAAATGAGAAAGTTCCCTTAGAGACTCAAAGGTCCTAAGTTCCATTCCCACCAAGACTACAAAACCGGAACGATAAAACTTATTTTCTCCAACAATCCCCCACATTAATGAAATATCAATAGAAATCAGAAAACGGAAAGCGAGAAATACCACTTAGGCAAGAGGTGTCCATGAGGTCTTGAACCTTTGCTTAGTGAGAAATTGTCGGAACTACTTGATGGATAGTGAACGCGATGTCTTGAACTGCCATCGTTTGGTGTAATCCGCGATAGTGACCACACGTGATATCTCTCTAGGTGCTGTCAAATTCGTGTCGTTGTGTCCATTTTGGCCCTGGAAAAATCTCGTTTCTCAGAATGCTCTAGAGAATCAGCTCTATTCTCATAGGAAGCGACCCACTTCCACATTCAGATAGGTGAGTTCCATCAAGAGTGTTTACTACTACACCCACTTCAATCTTAAATTGAAACTACAAAGCTCATTAAAACTTAATTGAAAGTCATCCTTCACATGCAGTCACACTATCACGTCTACACCATAGGGAAGGGACATAGAATGAAATTCTCTGATAGTGTTTACCTAGACCCACCACAAATTAGTTGTCTCATTCAAAACCTTTATCTTGGGATCTCCAGTCAGCAAGATTGAGTATCCTTCATGGAAAGTTTATTTAATGAGCTTAAGCCCCATCCCCTTTGATGCATAATTAACTATCTCTTTGGAAAAACCTTTCGTCAAAGGGTCTGCGATATTCTCCTTGGACATAATCCAATCAATGTAAATAACGCCAATTGAGATTAGTTATTCTTAGCTTTAGCTATTACAGGTTGGCTAACACAAAGTATAGATATAGCTGGCACAGGCCTATGCCAGAGAGGAATGTCTTCTAAAAAGCATCTTAGTCACTCGGACCCCTCTCGTGCTTTATCTAACGTAATACTCTCAAATTCCATAGTGAATTTGAGCAAAACATGTCTGTTTGGAAATCTTCCAAAAACATACCCTCAAACTAGAGTGAAAATATATCCACTCGTAGAATTGGACTCCTCTGAGCCCGATATCCAGTTTGCATCAAAAATCCCTCAAGGACGGCAGGGTACCTGATGAGTGCCAAATATTGTATATATTTATCCCTTTTGTTGGCATTTTAACTCATCTTTTATGCATTAATTCTACATTTTATCCCATATTCTGTATTTTCATTGTTTTCAAGAATAAATATTTTTATTAATTAATTTTGCATTTTTAGGTAATAAATAAAGTTCGGATGAGTCGCGGAGCGAAAAGAGCAGAAAAGTAGTGAAAAGCCGGAAGAAATTACGCAAGGAAGCCGCGAAGAATGGTGCGCACAACCTCATTTTCTACACACAAAAGCGCCTCCGTTCTCAACCATCAGATCATTTCTCAGAAGCATCCGACGGTCGCTCCCTCATAGATCATCGAAATCTGATGTCTCTGCCGAGCACCACAGAGATGAAATTCCAAGCCTTCAGATTAGATGGTAGTTGAATCCAACGGTCGCTCCCTTGCTGTGCATCGAAGATTGATATCTCCGCCTAACACTACAACACCTAACTCCATCTGGCATCGTTGATTTTGTTGTATCATATAATCCAACGGTCGCTCATCGCTTGCCTCCGCATCACCGTCCGATCTACCAATCATCATCGCATCCCACGGTCGAGATTCGCCAAACATCAAACTCGATGATCCCACTACACACCTATGACCGAACACTATACCCCAAACCAAACATCACCTAATCTCATTCTATCGACCCATCTCCACCATCACCACCACCCTGTGAACCACCACCATCTCCCTGTTCCCGCTCAACCACCACCACAACCACCTCTACCAACTCTCAAATCACTCAACCACTATAACCCATCTCCACTACCATCATTACCACCTATCTAGCCACCTAATTTCCCATTTTGATACACGTTTTTCTTCCAAAACCCTAACGTGTGAAAATTGGTAAATTAGGTTGATTTAGATGGACAATTGGACGTAGCTAGAGCATCAGGAGAGGAATTGGAGGCATGGGTCGACATCTACCAGTGTCATCAGTGATTAGGTAAACTTTAATAGAAATTTTTATATGAACCCTAATTCCATAAATTGGGGATTTTTGGGGGAAATTGATGGTACTTCTAATTAGAAGCATGGGTCACGTATTAGGGGTGTTATCAGTGTGTTAGGTGAGTGAATTTTGGATTTTTGGGCAAAACCTAATTTCACTGATTTTGGGGGAAAATTGGGGGAAAGCCCTAATGATGTAATTGGGTATAAATATGTGGTGAGGGATGTGTGTAAAAACTATGTTGGGATTAGCCCACATCCAGGACTCTCATGTCCTGTTAACTGTTAATTTTCAATTTTCAATTTACAAGCTCATTTCAGTTCATGTTGTTCTCAATATTGTTTCTTGTTAATTGCTGTGCTCTTGTTATGTTTGTGATGTTGTGTTATTCACTGTTAATGTGTTAAGTATCATGTTAGGTTAAATTAATTCTTGTTAGTATTTCAGTTCTGCTCCTGTTAGTTGTGCTTATGTTCATGTTTGTTTATATGTTTATCCTCATTGTTGTGTCATGTTTAATTCACTGTCATTTGAAGGAATGTTAGGCTAGATACATTTGAAGCAATGAACTGATTGTGTAATGGAAGAAATCAGTGCTTAAAGCAAGCTGATTTTCTTGCCATTCCCTGTGTATGCTTGTATGCAATGTGCTGATTGTGCATTGGGGGAAATTAGTGCTCACTAGTGACAATGAGCAAGCTAATTTTCCTCCCATTCTTTTAGTTTGCCTGTATTCTGCCTAGCCTTGCTTCATTTCAGTTTCTTTATCACCCCTGCCCTTGGCCTTAGGCCTTGGTTCATCTTATTTTCTGTTGCTTTTGCATTGTTTTGTTCACTGTAATTTTCATTTGCTACTGTTAGGCTGTTATTTTGCTATTGCTTTGTTCCTTGCCCTGTGCTGTTGTGGCTGCTGCAATTCTGTTACTGCTGCACTGCTGTGCAGTTTTTCCTGCAGCTGCTGCTGCCTTCCTGCAGTTCCTGCTGCATCACTATCTGCCCTGTTGCAACTCTCTTGTTTTGCTTTCCTTTCCATTGCTTGTACATTCTGTTACTTGTGCTACATTGCCTTCTCTGTCACTTGTGCTGCTGCTGTTGCTGCTGCCAAGCAGCTGCTGTTGCTATTGCTGCTGCTAGGCCTGCTACCTGGTGCTGCTTCTTTCTCCTGCAGCTGCTGTTGCTGTTGCCTTCCTGCAGTTCCTGCTGCATTGCTCTCTTCCTCTGCCAAGCTGCTGCTGCTGCAGTGCAGCACTTGTGCTGCTGCTGCTGTGTTGTTGCTGCTGCTTCCTGCAGCCAAGCAAAGGTCCATCAAACTGAAACCACAGCTCAGGTTAAGACCCAAAGGCCTAGCTAAATCAAAGCTCAAGTTCAGTCCACCAAGGCCCATTTCATTAAGGCTCAAAGCCCAGTTTAGGTTAAGGTTAAAAGCCCAATCCAATCAACTGTGGGCTTAATCAAAAGCCTAAGTTTAAGGCCTAAGCCCATTTGCACTTCAAAGAACAAACTGAGCCCAAGCTCAGTTCATTTTATTAAGAACAAACCCATTAGCACATTGAGCCCAACACTTCCAAAGGGCTTCTAAGCCCAAAGCAAATTTAGGAACCCAATTAGCTAAAACACATTTCCAAAACACACCCGATCTCTGTGGATCGACCCGTACTTGCACGAGCTACAACCGACGACCGTGCACTTGCGGTATTACTGTAGGCCCCCGTTTTTATCACGCTTAATTTCTATACCCTTTTAGAAGCCTACCAAGTTTTTGGCGCCGTTGCCGGGGATAATTTCTAGGACCTTTTAGAAGCCTACCAAGTTTTTGGCGCCGCTGCCGGGGATCTTTTTGCATTTAAATATAATACCTTTCGAGGCCTGCCAAGTTTTTGGCGCCGTTGCCGGGGATTGGTGCTGTGTTTTATCTGTGTTTTTCTTAGCTATTTTGCATTCCATTTCATAGCATTTGCATCTGCATCTGCTTCATTTCATTTGCTGTTGGACCTGCTGATTCTGAACCTGTTTTTCCTCTGCTGGGACGCCACCAAGGAAAAGAACCAAAACCCAACTGGGTTTTTGCAACAATATCAGAGCAGCTGGGCTGTGCTAAAAAGGTAAGCCTAAACCCATTCATTTGAGAGAACCCAACCTGTGGGCTTCCAATTTTTATTTGTGGGCTTGTAATAATTAACCCAATTTTTTGGGCTTTTTATTTTTCTATTTTGGGTTTGTAATAATTTATTTGTGGGCTTGTATTTATTTTTTGTGGGCTTGTTTAAATTCTTTCATTGGACTTGTATTTTGAACTCTGGGTTTAAACCCAGCTGAGCTTGTAAGCATCAATTGGACTTGTATTCCACTCGAAAGTGGACCTCGAAACCAAAGTTTTAAAACAAACGTCGGGCCTTAACCAACTGGGCCAAATTAAACTTTCAAAATTAAAACTTAGTGTTTCGTGGGCCGCAGCCTTCCATCCATTTCATTAGAGGCTTGCACAGTGGGCTTGCTCCCATACAAAAACCAAATTTTATTTTATTTAAAAAAAAAAAAAAAAAAAAAAAATTACTTTACTTTTTTCCCGTTTTTTATAAAAAAAAAAAAAAAAAAAAAAAAAAAAAAAAAAAAAAACCTTTTGTTCCTTTTGTATATATTTTGCTAATCCAATTGATCTCGGCTAAAATATGTTGGATTTTTGCCTTGAATAACGGAGTTTTAATTCTGCTTTCGCCGAAATCGGGTATTCTCTCTCCTTTTACTCTACTCAGCATGTCCCTTTCCATATGTTGCATTTTAATTCTTTCCATATTTTGAAACATTGAGGACAATGTTTAGTTTAGGTTTGGGGGTATAGAGTAGATACCATGATAATTTGCCATAATTGAAAACGAACTCCTTCTTTTTGAAAAAAATTGAAAAATTCCAAAAAAAAATTGAAAAATCAAAATTCTAAAAAAATTAAAAAAAAATTGAAAAAAAAATCATAAAAATGGAGCTCATTTACCTTGAAATGTTGACTCTTGTGCAAATATGTATTTTTATTAGGAGTCTTAGTCTAGATATTTAGGCACCTGATTCTAGCACAATTCACATAGTGATAAGAAATTTGCACGCGCACGATCTACCAATACATGTATGGCCTCGATCTTCAAGGTGTTGGATAGGAAGTTACGATTGCCAATCACTTTAGAATACTGAACGAAACTTGACTAGCTTGTTCTTTGGTTGGTTGGGATAGAAGGTGGAGGTTACATTAAGAAAGACAACCATCGAATTTAACTGGGTGCATCAAAAAGGGCTACCTCTTGCAAAGTGTCATGTAATCTTTTGTTTCCTTTTGTATATGTATCAAAAGTGTTTCCTCAAAAAAAAAAAAAAAAAAAAAAAAAAAAAAAAAAAAAAAAAACGATGTATATATTCAGAAAAAAGAGAAAAAATACAAAAATACAAAAAAAAAAAAAAAAAAAAAAAAAAAATCAAGTATTTATCAATTCCATCATCTCTTGTTCCAAAAATAAAAGAGAATAGTAAATGTAAATAAGAGTCATGTAATTTGTCATCTTTTGTTGTTTCTTTGTAATAAGCAAGGAGGGTGTATGCCATTGATGTACAACGCGAGAAATTGTGAAATACCTCCAACTCATTCACAATTCTCGTAAAGTCCGGACAGCTAGCTAGATTTCGACCTCAGTTCTTAGCCTGAGAAACTATCTCTTGGTGATTAGTAGTCATGACTTCAGATCTTTCTTTACACATGTGTAGATACACTTTACACTCTTATCACATGTTTTTTTGTTATCAGTGCTAGGATTGTGCCTTCGATAGCTAGATTGACATCTCCATTTTGCTGTGAGCTTAAACTGTTTTGCACATGTCACGTTTGATGGAATCTGAGCTTATATTTTGTCCTTAGGTTTTGTAGGCACACCTCTGGTAAACCTTCACGAGACTTCAACTCGTCCACTAGGGACACTTAGTGGTTTAAAAGGCTTAGTGCATACGCTAAATGCATTCGAGAGACCAGCGACAGTGGTATAGTTAGGATTTCCTTAGTTTTGTTTTACTTGAGGACAAGTAAAATTCAGGTTTGGGGGTATTTGATGAGTGCCAAATATTGTATATATTTATCCCTTTTGTTGGCATTTTAACTCATCTTTTATGCATTAATTCTACATTTTATCCCATATTCTGTATTTTCATTGTTTTCAAGAATAAATATTTTTATTAATTAATTTTGCATTTTTAGGTAATAAATAAAGTTCGGATGAGTCGCGGAGCGAAAAGAGCAGAAAAGTAGTGAAAAGCCGGAAGAAATTACGCAAGGAAGCCGCGAAGAATGGTGCGCACAACCTCATTTTCTACACACAAAAGCGCCTCCGTTCTCACCATCAGATCATTTCTCAGAAGCATCCGACGGTCGCTCCCTCATAGATCATCGAAATCTGATGTCTCTGCCGAGCACCACAGAGCTGAAATTCCAAGCCTTCAGATTAGATGGTAGTTGAATCCAACGGTCGCTCCCTTGCTGTGCATCGAAGATTGATATCTCCGCCTAACACTACAACACCTAACTCCATCTGGCATCGTTGATTTTGTTGTATCATATAATCCAACGGTCGCTCATCGCTTGCCTCCGCATCACCGTCCGATCTACCAATCATCATCGCATCCCACGGTCGAGATTCGCCAAACATCAAACTCGATGATCCCACTACACACCTTAGTGACCGAACACTATACCCCAAACCAAACATCACCTAATCTCATTCTATCGACCCATCTCCACCATCACCACCCACCCTGTGCAGAACCACCACCATCTCCCTGTTCCCGCTCAACCACCACCACAACCACCTCTACCAACTCTCAAATCACTCAACCACTATA
This sequence comes from Papaver somniferum, assembly GCF_003573695.1. Lineage (NCBI taxonomy): Eukaryota > Viridiplantae > Streptophyta > Magnoliopsida > Ranunculales > Papaveraceae > Papaver > Papaver somniferum. Next base: position 9,066,277 of record NW_020622381.1, read on the forward strand.
ACCCATCTCCACTACCATCATTACCACCTATCTAGCCACCTAATTTCCCATTTTGATACACGTTTTTCTTCCAAAACCCTAACGTGTGAAAATTGGTAAATTAGGTTGATTTAGATGGACAATTGGACGTAGCTAGAGCATCAGGAGAGGAATTGGAGGCATGGGTCGACATCTACCAGTGTCATCAGTGATTAGGTAAACTTTAATAGAAATTTTTATATGAACCCTAATTCCATAAATTGGGGATTTTTGGGGGAAATTGATGGTACTTCTAATTAGAAGCATGGGTCACGTATTAGGGGTGTTATCAGTGTGTTAGGTGAGTGAATTTTGGATTTTTGGGCAAAACCTAATTTCACTGATTTTGGGGGAAAATTGGGGGAAAGCCCTAATGATGTAATTGGGTATAAATATGTGGTGAGGGATGTGTGTAAAAACTATGTTGGGATTAGCCCACATCCAGGACTCTCATGTCCTGTTAACTGTTAATTTTCAATTTTCAATTTACAAGCTCATTTCAGTTCATGTTGTTCTCAATATTGTTTCTTGTTAATTGCTGTGCTCTTGTTATGTTTGTGATGTTGTGTTATTCACTGTTAATGTGTTAAGTATCATGTTAGGTTAAATTAATTCTTGTTAGTTTCAGTTCTGCTCCTGTTAGTTGTGCTTATGTTCATGTTTGTTTATATGTTTATCCTCATTGTTGTGTCATGTTTAATTCACTGTCATTTGAAGGAATGTTAGGCTAGATACATTTGAAGCAATGAACTGATTGTGTAATGGAAGAAATCAGTGCTTAAAGCAAGCTGATTTTCTTGCCATTCCCTGTGTATGCTTGTATGCAATGTGCTGATTGTGCATTGGGGGAAATTAGTGCTCACTAGTGACAATGAGCAAGCTAATTTTCCTCCCATTCTTTTAGTTTGCCTGTATTCTGCCTAGCCTTGCTTCATTTCAGTTTCTTTATCACCCCTGCCCTTGGCCTTAGGCCTTGGTTCATCTTATTTTCTGTTGCTTTTGCATTGTTTTGTTCACTGTAATTTTCATTTGCTACTGTTAGGCTGTTATTTTGCTATTGCTTTGTTCCTTGCCCTGTGCTGTTGTGGCTGCTGCAATTCTGTTACTGCTGCACTGCTGTGCAGTTTTTCCTGCAGCTGCTGCTGCCTTCCTGCAGTTCCTGCTGCATCACTATCTGCCCTGTTGCAACTCTCTTGTTTTGCTTTCCTTTCCATTGCTTGTACATTCTGTTACTTGTGCTACATTGCCTTCTCTGTCACTTGTGCTGCTGCTGTTGCTGCTGCCAAGCAGCTGCTGTTGCTATTGCTGCTGCTAGGCCTGCTACCTGGTGCTGCTTCTTTCTCCTGCAGCTGCTGTTGCTGTTGCCTTCCTGCAGTTCCTGCTGCATTGCTCTCTTCCTCTGCCAAGCTGCTGCTGCTGCAGTGCAGCACTTGTGCTGCTGCTGCTGTTGTTGCTGCTGCTTCCTGCAGCCAAGCAAAGGTCCATCAAACTGAAACCACAGCTCAGGTTAAGACCCAAAGGCCTAGCTAAATCAAAGCTCAAGTTCAGTCCACCAAGGCCCATTTCATTAAGGCTCAAAGCCCAGTTTAGGTTAAGGTTAAAAGCCCAATCCAATCAACTGTGGGCTTAATCAAAAGCCTAAGTTTAAGGCCTAAGCCCATTTGCACTTCAAAGAACAAACTGAGCCCAAGCTCAGTTCATTTTATTAAGAACAAACCCATTAGCACATTGAGCCCAACACTTCCAAAGGGCTTCTAAGCCCAAAGCAAATTTAGGAACCCAATTAGCTAAAACACATTTCCAAAACACACCCGATCTCTGTGGATCGACCCGTACTTGCACGAGCTACAACTGACGACCGTGCACTTGCGGTTATAATTTGTAGGACCTTTTAGAAGCCTACCAGTACCCTTCATAATTCAAACAAAAGGTCAAACTGTATTTCAAATACCTCAACACTCTAAAAAGCGCATTCCAATGTTCCTGCCCTGGATTACAAGTATACCTACTTAACCTACTCTCAGCATAAGCAATGTCTGGCCTAGTACAGTTCATCAAATACATTAAACTTCCTATAACTCGTGAGTATTCAAGTTGTGACACTCCATTCCCCTTATTCTTTGTGATTCTACAACAAGGATCATATGGAGTATGAGCAGGTTTGCAATCAAAATGATTGAACTTTCTAAGCGCAGATTCAATGTAATGAGATTGACTAAGACTATAACCGTTAGAAGTTCTTCTAATTTTCATCCCTAAGATTACATCTGCGGGGCCTAAGTCTTTCATGTCAAAGTTCTCATTTAGCATGCTCTTAGTGGAATTAATTACTTTCATGTTTGTACCAAGTATAAACATATCATTAACATACAAGCATACAATTACACATGCATCATTCACAAGTTTAGTATAGACACACTTGTCAGATTCATTGATTTTAAAACCACTAGAAAACATTACATGATCAAATTTTTCATGCCATTGTTTAGGTGCTTGTTTCAATCCATACAAAGATTTTTTCAGTTTACAAACTTTGTTTTCACAACCTTTCACTACAAAGCCCTCAGGTTGTTCCATGTAAATGTCTTCATCTAATTCACCATGTAGAAAAGCTGTTTTTACATCCATTTGATGTATCTCTAGGTTATGAACCGCATCTATAGCAATTAACATCCTAATGGAAGTAATTCTCGTAACGGGTGAGTAAGTATCAAAGAAATCTACACCTTCATTTTGTTTGTAGCCTTTAACTACTAACCTAGCCTTGTATTTTAGAATAGTTCCATCTAATTTACGTTTCCTCCTGAATATCCATTCACATCCTATGGCCTTGCACCCTGGAGGTAAATCTATTATATCCCACGTATCATTCTCTTTAATGGATTCCATTTCACTAATACTGGACTCTTTCCACCATGGAGCTTCCGGTGAAGTCATGGCTTCTCTATAAGTCTGAGGATCAGACTCTTCTAGTGTTACGAAGTCAGGTCCAAAGGAGGTTTTGGTTCTAGCCCTTTTACTTCTCCTAGGATAAGTTTTTACTTCATCTTCCTCTAAAGGTAAAGTCTGACTGGTTGAAGGGACATCTAGGGGATCAAAACCTCTCTTACGAGAGTCAGTTTTCAAAGGAAAAACAGTTTCAAAAAACACAACATCCCTAGACTCCATAATAGTATTCACACCAATTTCAGAAATTTCAAAACTCACAACCATAAATCTATATGCAGGAGTATGCTCAGGATACCCTATGAAGACACAATCAACAGTTTTGAGTCCTACCTTGGTTGCTTTAGGTTTAGGGATCTGAACCTTAGCCAAACACCCCCACACTTTGAAGTATGCAAAAGAAGGTTGTCTACCTTTCCACAATTCATATGGAGTTTTATCTGATCCTTTAAAGGGTATTCTATTCAGGATATAGCAGGATGAGAGGACAGCTTCCCCCCACAAGTTCGAAGGTAATCCTGAACTAATTAACATGGTATTCATCATCTCCGTAATGGTACGGTTCTTACGTTCAGCTACACCATTAGACTGAGGTGAAATAAGGAGGGGTAACTTCGTGTATTAAGCCAGTTTATATCTCTTATAAGAATTTTATACTTACCACCACGGTCAAACCTAACTGTTTTAATGGTATCATTTAATAGTTTTCAACTTCTAGTTTATATATCTTAAAGGATTCTAAGGCATCATCCCTATCTCTAAGCAAATATAAATGACAATACCTCGTACAATCGTCTATAAAAGTAACAAGTCATTTCTTACCACCTCTAGTTTGAACGGATTTCAAGTCAACTAGGTCCGAGTGAATTAATTCTAAGGGTTTAGAATTTCTATGAACATTTTTGATAAAAAGGTTTTTCTAGCATATTTTGATTTTATGCAAATTTCACATTTGTGTTCTTTTTCCAAACTCAATTTGGGTATGCAGCCTACATTAGCTAGTTTATGCATTGACTTGTAATTTAATCTAAGTCTACCATGCAAAACATTCAAACACACACAAAAAAATTAGAAATGTTCACTTCATGAATTTTCCTTTAAGCTTATATAAACCCCAAGTCATATAACCGATGCCTGAAAAATCATTTCCCTTAGTTATAACAAGTTTTCCAAATTTAATTAAGATCTTCAATCTTTTACCATCTACAACAGAACAAGATACAAGATTCTTGCATATGCCCGGAACATGAAAACTTTATTCAATGAGCTTCTGCTCGACCTTTCCCTTTTATGCAACCTCTGTCGCATATGAGTTACTCATATAAAGTTTCTCGACATCCCATATCCTCTAATAGGAGGTGAACAGGTCTCTGTTTCAACAAACATGCTTAGTGGCTCCAAAGTCCACCCATCATATCTCACATTGGTTATTAAAATAACTTCCGACATCATGCCACTGAACTCGTGCTAGTTTGTTTTCTACTAAATTAGCATTAACTTTCTATTACGAAATAAATAAAAAAACGAGCGGCTAACCGAACTTTAAAACCAATTTCAGTTCTTCCCCCTGAAATAAAGTTCTGGCTCCATCCCTGGCTTGGCCAAATCGCAAATGGCCTTGATTGTTCAACTCTTATTATGTTATCATTAAAGATCTCAATCACGTATGATCCCTCATAATTTTATTTTATTTTGATAATCAAACCACAAATATTTCATTCTATAAAAGAAACATTTACATGATGGTTTTCAAGACAGATAAGTACATTAAAAACAATAAAACAATACAAGTAAGATGCAACGCGCAAATAAATCACGAAGAGAAAGAGCGATTTACAACAACGACAACACCCAATTCTTGTATATAGAGACTAGATAAGGAATGATATTCGAAATTATAATTCAACCATTTTGATTTGTTTTCTTCTTTGTAAAGAGGTGCTCCTGTGAGAAAGGAGTAATTTGCCCAAAAAATCTTCATGTGTAGCGAATAACTCGGAAAATCTAGATCTATTTTTTTGATGAAAACTTGATCTTGGCCGCGTTAAATCGCCGATGCACTTGTATCTCGATAACGAATCACGAACAAATCTAAGAAAAGAAATACTATGAAAATGTAAATAGAATCGCCCTAACAGCGAAAAATAAAATCGCCCTAATAGCGAAGATAAAATCGCTCTAATAGCGAAGAAATTTATTATAATCAATTTCTAATCATGAAAGAATTTGTTTTTTTTTCTCCTTCCAAATATGCTTCTATTTCCTGCTACAGTTGTGTATACACTTTGGACGGAAAGAACCGTCAAGTCTTTGTAGAGAATTCACTCGGACCTGGGTAATGAGGTCAAATCCTTAATCTCTAGTGAAGCTGATAGATGAGTACATTTAAACTTTGCGGGTTCAATCCTCGATAATTGTGAGTCAATTTTTTTGTAATCTTATCTGTAGCCTTTTCTTTTCTCTTTATCTACCTCTCGAATAGTAATTATGCATATTTTTAATCTAATAAATCTTCTCTTTTAATCAAAAAAAAAGAAAAGGAGATAAAAAAGGAGAAAAGAAAATATGCTTCTATTTTCCAACTTGTCATGAAATGATATTTGGGCGTCATCAATGGTCTCCTTTCTAGCTCTTTCTATAGGTTCTGGTAATGTTCAATGTTTCTGGCAATGTTCAATAATATGCAAAATGAACAAAAGGGTCTAAGAGTGAACCAATTATATGCGAAATGAACAAAAGGATCTAAGAGTGGATGTGTGTCAGCCTAAGATTGGCCTATGAAATGAAAAGAAATAAAAAAGAATGACGCGAAAAGTCTGATACATCATAGCCTGAAACTACTTCGATGACGCTGCTGCCATTGCTTTCTCAAACATGTACTTAAATTCTATGGATACATTCTACTTGAAGGAAGTTGAAAATATGCCATTCCTTTAGCAAATGCCACTACCATTGACTTTACTTCTAGGGTAGGTAAAATGAGTGGCTCTTTCTTAGCTTACAACATCAGTGGTCAATGTTGAGTAACTACATTATAATTGATAATAATTTTCACTAATTTAATCAGAAAAAGTTAAACAAATTGTTTGGTCAATATAAGTGGTGGCTAACCCGAGTGCAAATTTGTGCACCCTCTAAAACCGGGGTGCACATTACCGCTCTCTCTATTGAAGAAATTTGTTGGTCAAAACTGGTTTTAAAGTATCAAGTATTTTATCTCAATTATTCTTCGTCTTTCCCAAAATAAACCAGGATGGGTTCATCGGCATATTTTTCTTTTCTTTTTGTTGAAGCGAAATCTTCATCATATTCGGTGGAATTCATCTGGAATTGATCATCCTGATTATGTCTAAATTTAAATTTGGATTATTTCATCACCTGTCTATACACATGATGTTAATCACTGAACACCAATAAGCAACTATCACTATCCTCCCAAAATCCATTCATTTCTGAACATAGATTATAAACCAGTTCTGTTTGGGTTTACATTTTTAGATATTTTAGATTCTTTTTCTTTTGGATTTGGATCCGTGAGTAGAAATTTTAGGGTTTAATTTTGGGGATAAAGATTTATAAAAAGAAGTAAAGACTTTGTGTCCAGATTAATTTGAACTTGATATTGGGTAACTAGAATTCCCCTAAACATTGTTAAATTTTTCATCAATACCATCAGAATTCTTAGGTTGTATTTCTTTATCATGAAAAATTAACTGATGATATTGGAAAATAAGAACATTAGAAGAACAAGTGGAAGAGGGCAGAGAAGAAAGTGGAAAGATAATTTCGCATTTTCTGGAAAAAATATCTAGAATAGCGGTTTCATCCAACAAATCTGTCCAATAGAGAGAGCGGTAATGTGCACCGCGGTTTTAGAGGGGTGCACAAATTTGCACTCTGGCTAACCCTCGTTTAAAATGGATAATTATTAGTAATTTCTAACCAAAAGGCAGCTTGGCAAAGGAGTTGTTAAACTATTAATCAACAAAACAACAAAAGCAAGAAAGAAGAGCGATATATATTCAATGATACATACCCATCCACCCTGCCCTTATCTACAATCCCTGATCAACTTTATGCGATTTCTCATTTCTTTCATTCTCTATGGTTTCAAGAAGTGGTGTACACATTGTCTCATGAGGATCATCAAATTCTTTACTGGAATTTTTGTCTAAAGATACAGAATTATTCTGCCGCTTTTCTGTAGTTCAAAAACGCTTTTTGATGGCATTTTAGAGGTCAAGAAGTGATGTGCCGGTGAAAATATCTGCAACTCCAACCCTATGACGCGATTGTTATGGGCCAGGAGAAGGATGGTCTTTCTTATAAATAGGCTTTGATCTTCACCCACTTGAAGAAATAACAAATTTTTTTTGTGGGACTATGCAAATTTTTTCATTTGGTCGGAAATCTGCGGTTTTGACCCGACCAACTGTACTTACTTCTGAGGGTGGAGGGTGGGGTCCGTTATTTCTTCGGGCCAGGTGCAACCATGAAAATCTATTGGATATTGGGACACACTTAATTGAGATAGATTGACATCCATCAAAAAAAATAGTTAAAAATCTATAGAAAATGATTATTTACAGTTTTATCATAGAAGTTTGAGGTAGATGAAGTGCTGCTTTTTATGCATTAAAATGTTGATAAAGCTCATTCTAATATTGTCTCAAGGACATATGTAGATGAATAATAGCTTCTTTTATTTACCTTAACATTTCCAAAAGAAGAGAAAGCTTCGGTCAATGATTTCTCACTTACTGCCCATGATACCTAGATGTTCGTTCAATAAACATAAAAACCAATAAACATTTATAGCATAACCCATAAGATGATCCTAAAACAAATCCACTGGATTATCTGCATCCAATATGTTCATCCTTGCGTCCACTGGATTGGATGAGGATGTCAAATTTGAAATCCGATATGGATGAGGTGAAAACCAGTTCATACCGCCACATGCTCACCCCTGATGCAAATAAGAAAGAATATAATCATTTTGAAGTGAACTTGAAAATTAGTAGTTTATTTGATTAACAACTATATTAGTAGTATATTTGATAAGGTGAAAACCGGTTCATATCGGTACTTTATTAGTTTAGTTAATAAATTTCTACTTGTAATATTAAATTAGTGGCACTAAATCATAAGAATGGATTTATTACATATTTTGAGAGAGAAGGAGAAGAAAATGAAGTTTTAAAAAAAAATAATCAAACCTAGGTTCTAATAGAACCTTGTAACAAAAAAAAGTGACTCTATTGAAAAAATGATGGTTATAATGCTAAAATACTCTTATACTTGAATTTCTGAAAATGTCGCGAGGATTTTACTGTTAAAGTCTATGGGCCTAACTAACATCGAAAACCTACTTGCAAGGTTAGGGTTGCCCAATGCATATACACTTCACAAATCCAGGGAATCTAGGCGATATGGGACTACATCCCACCCCCAAGTTGTCGCACCCCAAGGTTGGTGGAAAATGAACAGGGTCTTGAAGTCACGAAGAAGAGACTCAAACCATACTAATTAAGACGTAGCAATCGCTAATCCACGATATTCAGCCTCCGTACTTGACTTAGAGACAGTTCTTTGCTTACTTGAGCTCCAAGAAATGATATTAGGACCTAGAAAAACGCAATAACCACTTGTAGAGCGATGATCGATAGGATCACTACTCTAGCCCAATCAACATCGGTGTAGGTCGGGAAATTTATGTGAAATGAAGGAGCAGGTTAGAGAAGAATTCCATAAGTAGAAGTATGCCGAAGATAACGAAGAATACGCTGGAAAATGAGTAAATGTGCCTCTGTTGGGTTGTGCATAAATTAGCACATTTTGTTGAAAGCAAAAGCTATATCATGACGGGTCATAGACAAATATTGAAGACCTCCAACCAAACTACGGTACATAGTTACATCTGACAACGAAGGATTTCGAACTGGATGTAGATTCATGGATGTACTTAAAGGAGTGTTAACGGCTTAGCAACCTGCATATTGGATCGAGCAAGAAGATCTCAATATAACGTCGTTGGGACAAAAAAATCCATTTGAAACTGGTATCACCTTGGTACATCCTAGAACTTTATTCACCCATTCAGATATTATTATTATTTTCTTTTTCATAAATTTCTATTTTTTTTTCCAGAGATCTCTTCTTTTATTATGTCATCCACGGAGTCTTCTTCTTCATCAACACTGTCTGGGTCTTTTTTATCTTATAATTCTACCCCTCCAACATGCGCAGAGGCTCCTTTTGCTAGATTGCACGGTGCTATTATAGTGAGAAACTAACAACGTATAATTATCTTTTGTGAAAAGCTTAATTTCTCCCATATTTATAAGGTTATGATATTGAGGGTTTTGTTGATGGCTCTAACAAGTGTCCATCAACTAAAAATATAGATGGTACCTCTAATCAACTTTTTCTTTTTTGGCGTCGCACCGACAAGCTTCTACTTGGATGGATCATGTCCCCTCTATCTTCACCAATTCTGGCAAGGTTAAGACTTGAGAGACCTCCAGTGCTATATGGACAAACTTGAAGAACGTTTCCATCGATGCAACTCTTATTCACCTCAAACCATCTTTACAGACTGCCACCAAGGGAAATTTACCTATATCCGATTATATACAATCAATTCGTAACATTTTGGATGCGCTTGCTGCTAGTGGTCATGAGATATCGGACACAAAATTTCTTCACTATGTTCTTAAAGGCCTTGATTCGACTTATGAGTCGATAGTTAGCTCTGATACCATGTGGAAACAAAGATAATATAGTGACTTCTTATTGATTGATTACCAAATAATCTTCCACACACAGACCGTGTGAATGATCATCTATATATATATATAATAAAAGAAGATTCTAGAACTTTATTGTCTTGGTTTACAAGACTATCGATCACCTAACTTAGGACATGCAGGACATGCTTAAAAAACATCAAAACTTAATACTCAAGAAATAATTGTTTGTTACTCACGTAACAACAGTTTCACTGTTAGAAGCATTTCCCAAGATGTACTGCAACAAAATCTACAATAATCATTTATCATCATGGTGCGATGGTGCTTAGCTGCTGACAACACATGCATTCTGAGAAAATGGCCCCGTAACTTAGTCCATTCTTATAATATTAAATACTACCTTTGTTTCTAAAAAAGAGATTACTTTTTCAGAAATGGAGGGAAAAGTATTTTAGACCGTATTATAGCCATATTAATTTTTCATTATTATTATTCGAATAAAAATTTGAAGTGCAAAAACTGTTCTCATTGAGACATGTCTCAATTTAATACATTTCTGCATTTACTTTCAACTTTGAAGGATTTCAAAAGACACTAAAAAGTTAAGCTTATTAGCTCAAATCAAAACTAAAAATTGCAGTTATGCAAGTGAAATAACAGCAACTCCACCAGCGGGTGTTTCAAACTTGCTACCAAGTCCCTTGATGATCTTTTCAGCACCCTCAATGAAATTCTTAACAATGTCACCGGCAGGAGGAGCATCGTTCACATGTCCAACACCCTGTCCAGTGTACATGACCGTATTTTCAACTTCCTCGACTGTGGTTTGATTCGCTACTTGTCCTGCAAAGCGACGTAAAATTGTTTCCTGCAAACACACATACATATAAATATAGTTGCATTCGTGATTAATAAATCGATGAAATTAGCTTTAATAAGATTTATTTGTACTCCTCCATAAATGATTGAGTAGCCAATAATTGGTTGATCTTCATTATTTTCAATATCCTTTGGAACTGGTTTCCATTTTTGGTGGAAAGGGGTGTTAAGAACACGAGTTGTTTCCCTCCAACTGGCACGACTGTATAGGTATGTGTACTCGGTATCGGCTCCGGTGTACTGAAGCAGCCGTTGCTTGTAGTAGTCATGTGCATACGATTCCTTGGTAGCTATGAACCTAAACCATATTAACTTCTCAATTACGATTGATGTGCAATTAAGTTTCATATATATGATCTATTGTATTATGCATATTTAAGCTTCTCCGTTACATCTTAATTTTCTAAATACAAAACATATAAAAAAAAAAATACTCCTTCATATACTTGTGGTTGTTACTTAAAAAAAATATTGCTTGGTAAAGAGATTTTTATATTAATGAAATTGTAAGTACAAGGTACAAACCCCGAAGAAGAAATGCAACTCACAAATAAATGTAAGAGCCCACTTACAAATAATAACCCACATCTAATGAAATTAGACAACCCACTCATATGACCAGTGAAACTGGCCTCTTTACAGGAAAATACTTCACCAGTTAAAAAGTTGTTACTTAGTTACCTTGTTCCCATACAGATTCCTTTAGCTCCAAGTGATAGGGCAGCGTAAAAACCACGGGGGTCTGCGATGGCTCCAACAACAATAACTGTTATATTCCTGTCACCAACTAAATCCACTATTCTGGGAAGAAAAGAATTCAAACGAACTTGTATATACACATACCTAGACGAAACATAATGAACCTGCGATTAATAAGTTGATACCCTTATAGACATATTTTCATCCGTATAATCCCCATTTCAAAAACAGAACAACTGTTCATCCGTATGGGAATGAAATCAGATATAAACATTTTTTTTATACATACAGTCCCAATGACATGCCCTCCGGCTTCTACGCTCTGTGTGATGATGCAATCAACAGCTGCAACAATTGCTTTTTCTGCATCGGCCACTGAACCAACCTGGTGCAAGATCTTGACCCCATTTTTATGTGCTTCATCTACCATCTCTTTGGGATAGCCTCCCCAGAAAACTTGCATGCATGCGAGTTTTTCTTCGAAAATTTTCCTGACAGTATTGGTTTGATCAAATTCCAACAAAGTACCATCTCCAAATGGTTTACTTGTGAGCTTCTTAGTATCCCTTATCGCCTTCAGTGTCGCATCATACATATTCTGCAATTAAGATGATCAATTGTTAGTCTAATTAATACCGGTACATTTTGAAAGCATAATCATTTGCCACTTAGCTTCTTCGATTTTTCCAAATCTTTAATCCATTTTAAACTTTGGTCAAGTTTAGTTGCCAAAACTATAAGTCTTGATTTCTAGTCTACTTATAGCTAAGTCTCGGATTGGGATATAAAGTGTAGTTGAGCTTTAGACTTCACGGCATTCATCGACTGAAGACGAATAACTACTAAGGGGAGCTTGTGGAACTTCATCAACAAAAGATATGTGGAGACTTGAACTCATATGTCACTCAAAAGTCGAGACAAAAGTCGTACAACTATGTAGACTTCGATTATACACATTTGATATTTCGAGCTGAGTTTAACCCGCTTACATATTTATCGAAATATGTGTTGGTAATCTTTCGCTTTAACCAAGTTCATCATATATTCTTGACGAAAGTCAAAAGATGATCATGTGGAAATCGCCTGGTAACATCTTACATGATTTGTGTGAGATGGTCATTTGATGTAGACTCGGAATGTTCCGTATTGATCTATCGATCACTTGAAAATTGCTTTGAAGCTAATAATTTGTGTGAGACAGCTATTATCGTCTTCCAAGAATGTTCCAATGATTGAAATGGGAGTTTAGAACAATTAACCATGATTGGATATAGCACAGTATGTGTACTTGTATGCTAATCGTTGCAAGTTATTCCAAGTCCGGGAACCATAGTATGCATACCCGTATGCGTAATTTCATGTCCAGAAATTCAACTGAGTTTGGAAGGTATGCGTACACGTTCGCATACTGGCGAACCCAAACTAAGTCCGGCCACTTAGGTGTGCGTACCCGTTTGCATACTTGAGTAGGTGATGTTCTAAAATCGGTTTGTTCATGAACTAATATATATTTATATAATAAGAAATGCAATCTTTTGCAAACCGTAGATATAATGTTCATGAATTGATTCGAGTGAATCAAAATCGATTTTGCTTCAATTGTGTCTTGTATACTTCTATGAGAATATAAAAAATTAAACAACTCTATAACTAGTTTCATTTGAGTCATTTGAACTAGGTGTGTTAAGATGAACAAGGTTGATATGAAAGTGTTCATATGGCTAACTTCGGTTAACTATTATTGAGCCAACTCAATATACACGTTAAGGTACGATTACCTATATTTAAATGAAGGTATATTTCATTTGTGTGTAACAAGATATTATCATCTAACGATGGAGAGATATTAGCTTGAATCTTAAATCATATTTTCGTCTAACGATGAATATTGAATGCTTTGTTACCAAGGTAACATTGACTGCAAATCCTGATTTGAAGACTATATAAGGGAGAACTCTAGCAACTGGGAAACATAATCCCCACACCTCCTGTGTGATACTAGTTGCGACTAGAGTCGATTCTCCTTTAACCTAGGTTTTTCTAAAACCATTATAGGTTAACGACTTAAAGACTTCATTGGGATTCTGAAGCCAGACCCAACTATTTTCTCCGTTGTTGTTTGTTTTGATCTTGCTATTTTCTATCGTATTGAGTACTATTTTCTTTAAGAATTGCTCGAGATTTAATCTCCGATAGGCAAGATAAAAAGTAGTCACAAACATCTTCATCTCATCATTTGTGATTCCACAATATCTTGTTTCGTTACCATACGATTAAGATTATTGTGAGGTGATTGATATTACTAGGATGTTCTTCGGGAATATAAGTATGGTGTATCAGTTGGTTCTTGTTCATCTTGATTTATCAAAAGACGGAACAAAACTCATAGGTATTTCTGTGGGAGACAGATCTATCTATTTAATAGAATTTTTTATGTGAGACAGATTGGTTTATCAAGTCTTCGACTTTGGGTCGTAACAACTCTTAGTTGTGAGTGAGATCAGCTAAGGGAATCAAGTGCGCAGAGTCCTGCTGGGATTCAGAGGCGTAAGGAACGCGACTGTACCTTAATCAGTGTGAGATTGGTCACAGCTCAACTACATTCCATTCTGAAGTTAACTTGGAGTAGCTAGTGTCTATAGCGGCTTAATACATTGTGGTGTTCAAATCTGGACTAGGTCCCGGGGGTTTTCTGCATTTGCGGTTTCCTCGTTAACAAAATTTCTGGTGTTTGTGTTATTTATTTTCCGCATTATATTTTATATATAATTGAAATATCACAAGTTGTGCGTAGTTCAATCAATTAGATAATCCAACCTTTGATTGTTGATATAAATTTATTGAAACTTGAACATTGGTCTTTGGTACCATTCAAGTTGTTTCACATAATAATCAGGCTCGCGGATTTCTATCTGTTTGATTTGCTGATTACATTGTGAAACAAAGATACAACTCTTGGATATATTTCCATTTATTGAGTCTGACTGTCTAGTTGATTCTCTTGGAATTATATTGGAGTTTGTCCATACAGATTGCCTAAACGAAATATTGGGTGAGGTTGTTAGACCCCCACTTTTTGAAGAATATTTATTTTTTTGGCAATTTGCATCCATCCAATAAGGTAGAAAAACAAAAAGAAACTTTTCGATATCTGTTTCAATATGTGGTTAAAATACTCTGATCTCTTCATTTTCGTTTCTTCCAACTTTAACGGATTTAAAAAGAAAAAGAAATTCCAACTTTTAAGTATCACAATCAATCTTCACATAACAGTAACAAGTTATTCCATACAACTGGGCTAACCAATAAACCAAGGCCTCCAGCATTGGCCACAAGTGCAATAAGTTTTGGACTAGCAATATCGGCTCCAATTGGGGACAATCCGATACCATTGTCCCATCCTAGAGCACTAGAGAAACCCATCTCGAAATATTTATCTCAAATTAAATTTAGATCTATGAATGTTTAGTTGCTAGCCGATATGAAACAAGGATGAAACGATAACCAGCTAGCTACTGAGAGCAGGATGGAGGTGATTTACTGATTTTCTCACTATTTATAGCACTGTCATATGAACTGCAGACACCATGCCAGCTTATAATTAGTTTAAAATGATAAGTGTGAGAAACACGTAAGTACAGGATATTCAAGGATATCATGTCAACGAGTGTCAGTGCAAATGGGTTTGAGCCGTGTTGTCCCGCGCGGCCGCACAAGACTTCTCCCTAAGCTAGCAGCTTCTCTGCCGTTGGATGACTATCCTGACCGTCTAATTAGTTTTAGGTTAGCTTTTCCAACCCAACTACAACTGGCAAACTTATACATTTTTGAACAGTTCCCTAATCATATGACACTGCATGCTGATAAGCGTGTCAAAGTCCCACGTGGAGTCATACATGATGTTCTGATTAACATTGATATGTTTATTTATACAATGGATTTCGTTGTCCTGGATACCTAGTTGTTCAGGTTCAAAGTGCTCAGATACCGGCGATTTTAGGTCGCCCATTTTTAGCCACATCTAATGTCATCATCAATTGTAGAACCGGACTTATGAACATATCCTTGGGTCATATGACTACTGAACTAAATGTCTTTAATGTTACTAGACAACCTTCTGAGATCGATGATTTAGAAAAAGTAAATATAGTTATCACTTTAGTTCAGGATCATTGGCACGAACTTTGTTTGGTGATTTCTTAGATGAATTTGATGATATTATTCTCTTAAATTAGATGTGTAACTAGACTCTATAAGATGCTCTCGAGTATTTCTCAGTCTTTAAGGACCCTGGAATTCAAGCAATGGTTTTAGATCTTTCTGAGAATAATGATTACCTTAGGTCTGGGGGTAGTGATGGTTCCTGTGATTGTCATGTATCCCTATTTGAAGTCCCTAACTTAGGACTCGAGCTTTGTGCGTCTAAGGTATTATCTGAGTCTTTTTAGACTCCACAACCCGATCCTCCTAATAGTTTCCAAGAGGAAATTCAAGTATTAGAGACCCGTAGTTCGGATGAATAAGTTTATAAAGACACTTATATGAAACCCGACTTGGTGCCTAAGATTAACCCAGTTATCTTGAAAGAAACCTTAGATAAGAATGTGCTTTGTCCATTCATTTTTCTTATCCAATAAAGTAGTCTCATATTTATGTCATCTCTATTTGGTTTTGATGACCCGCAGTTGTTTCAGTTATTGGTATATGATTTTGGAAGGTGACAACCATTTTTTGGTATTTGATGTCTAGATAAAGACTTAAAACTTAGCACTTCCTGAGAGGTAATCCATACTCATGAGACACAGTAATATCCTTCCTTATTTTCTTTCCTTCAAGTGGTAATAGTTTCTCCTTGTTCATGCTTTTAGTTTCATCTTTAGAACACTGAAGACATTGTTAGATTTAAGTTTGGGGGTAGGAAGAAACTTTTAGTTGCATTTTGAAACTCTTGTGTCTAGAAACTTGTTCCAATTTAGGATAACACTAACCAATCTAAGTGGATGGAAACATGTTAGTTGTAGGAGTTGAAGGACCTAACTAAAGAGTATATTCATAAAAGAACATAGCTCAGGTGTTAGAAATAACATGGTAGTTGTCACCGTACTCGGAATCGTCACCATGTCACTTTTTGTTTTTATATTCGCAAAATTTATGTGGCTTTAAGTGATTTGGTGGAGCACTAGTATCGCCTTGATTATCGTCGCTGGGATGAAGTACAGTAATTGAGGTCAAGGCCATTATTTTATTATTTTTATTTATTTAAACCGATTATTTAAAGAAAATAAACTTCAAAGATAGCAATATGTGTGTATTCGGAGGATAACACATTGGAACACATTAAAAGAGGAATGCTACATTAACCGAGGGTCGAATCTGGAGGATTATAACCCGCAGGAGAGGCCCCAAGGTATATATATCAATTTTATATTAAAAAAACACCGGCAAAGTAAAATAGTAAAGTAAAAAGATAATTACCTGATGTGTTGCACGGGTTACTTTCTAGTCAGTCTTTCTGTTAGAGCATTGCTCGGTCGAACTCACAAGTGTTGCCATCTCAAGCTTGTTGTCAAATTTAGTTGTAGACTAGAAAACAAGATATAGTTTTGACAACTAAATTTGAATTACGACAGTGGATCACGATAGTCATCATTGTGGAACTTCTCGAAATATGACTAAGCTTAATGAACATTTTTCATACTTGATGAATTTCGGTTAAGGACAATTTATTGTTCGGAATCAAAATCATGATTCAAGTTTTATCATTCGAAAATAGCCTGGAACAGTGATATGTGTCATTGATGTTATTTGGGAATGTTTCGAATCGATTTAGAGGGAAATATATAACTACTATAGATTCGGATAAAAAACAGTGTTATTAGTCTTAAAAACTGGGAAAACTTTTATAAGTATGAAGCCGTATTACATGTACTCGTGCACGTAGCGGAGTAGCTATATATCGACCTGCAGATTTGTGGTAAGCATATTATGCACACCATGTAAAAATCTGTTCAACTCGTGAACCAGATCGGTAAGCATACTCGTATGCAAACCATTTAGGAACTGTGTTCATGGAACCGGGTTAGTATCCAAACCGGTACACGTACCAAAATAGTTTCGTGTACCCGAACTCGATTGTGTATCCAAACCGGTACACTACCAAAATAGTTATGTGGACTCCGGAACCAGTCATAGTCTTAAGGTATCCATACCGGTACGCATACCTGAATAGTTTTGTTAACTCCGGAACTTGGTTTGCCTCATTAGCTTACAAACCGGTACACTACTGTGACTGAACCGACTCATGAACGGAAATGGTATTTGTACTTTGTACACCTACTAACCATGTCGATTATTTTCAAGTGCGATTAAATTATTTCTACGAGATAATTAACATTTGATAAATTCTCTAAAAACACTAGACTTATTTGATCACATGATTGTGACTCAAGGTTAATGTCTTAAGTGTACATGAAAATGAATGCTAAGCTTTTAAGTTCAAATCGGATAGTTTCGGCTGACCACCTTGAACATAGTCTTTATACACAGTTCGGTTACGATTTCACTTAACAGAGTGTATATCTTGTTTATGTAAATCAGATTCAAAGATTCATCTAACGGTGGATATTGATTGCTTGGTTCCAAAGCTATCTTAGCTTAAACCTAAAGCAACCTATGCTTTGAATGTCTATAAAAGGGGAACTTCAAGCAACTGGGAACTTTGAATCCGGACACTACTTTGGTGTGTCCTAGTTGTAACTAGAGTCGTCCTCTTCCTAACCCTTTTAGGTTTTAGCGACTACGAAGACTTCATATGGATTTGTGAAGCCAGGTCCAGTTATCTTTCCTTGATAACTCGAGTATCCTGATCTTGATCGATTGTTGAGATGCTCACTCGATCAAGATAGATAGAAATCATCAAAGTTCTCTTCCTCTCAAACTTTGTTGATTCCACAAGTTTTATACTTGTGAGGTGAGTAATAATCTAGGCTGCACTTCTGGTTGCATAAGTCAAGATTTTGAGGTTAGCTAGAATTTGTCTATTGCTATCAATTTCCATATCCCCTTGATCCAAATCTTTTTGATCGTAAAGGAAATCATATATAGGATTAATTTGTGGGAGGCAGATTGGTTCAAAGTCTTCAATTGAGTTGAAGCGACTCTTAGTTGTTGTAACGTCAACTAAGGAAATCAATTGCGCGGAGTCCTGTTGGGATTCAAGAGGCGTAAGGAGCGCGACTGTACCTTAATCGGTGGGATATCTTTTAGGGCTCAACTACATTCCAGTCCGAAGTTAATTGGTAGTGGGCTAGTGTCTGTAGCGTCTTAATACAGTTTAGTGTTCAATCTGGATTAGGTCCCGGGGTTTTTCTGCATTTGCGGTTTCCTCATTAATAAAACTTCTGGTGTCTGTGTTATTTCTTTTTCCGTATTATACTGTTTATCTTTATTATTGAAATACCACAGGGTGTACGTTAATCAATCATAGTAGATACATCCGACCTAGTTTGTTGGATACTTGATTGATTCTTGGACATTGGTCTTTGGTACCCGTCCAAGTAATCTCTTTGTGATTAGGTTCACAGGTTTGATTGAGTAAATGTTCTAATCGCGAGAGAGAGAGAGAGAGAGAGAAACTCTAGATATTATTCCTTGATTGAGTTTAACTCTCGGACGTTGTATTGAGTTTGTCCATACATATTGCCTAAGACAAGTTGGTGGTGTATTTTGGTATCCTTGCATTTTCACTTTCATTATTATCTAAAGACTTAAAGGCCTAGACAAATAAAGTTCATACGTTGAACGGTGAAGAAACCCTCGCTTCCTATTGGTCGAAATAGGTCTTTTTTGAGTTTTGTGAAACAAGCGTTTTGGTGAGGACACTTGGCGACGTATGATTGGTTTAAAAAGAAAGGAAAAGATTAAAACAAGGAAACCAAATTCAGTTTGGAATTCATGACGTGATAATATTTAGGTGAGGACACTTGGCAACATATGATTGGTTTAAAAATTACAAACTTAAAAGGAAAACCTAACTTACCGTGTTTGGAATTTTATGGAAGTTCAAATTCAATTTGGAAATCGGGTAACTACTATATTAGGACTATTTTTCCCAAACTAATATATAAATGGAAAAAAATCCACATATTTTTTACGAAATAAAAGGAAAAAATAAATAAAATATGCACATATTTAATGTATTTGCCCCGCCGCACCAAATCAAAAATGCATCGCCATGGGGTGGGGCGAAGTCCGATGCACACCAAATCCAAAAAGCATTGCTGGGGAGCCCCGCGCACACCAAGTTAAAAGAAATAAATAAATAAAATCTCCACATATTCTCCACCTATTTAATGTGTTTGCCGCGCCACACCAAATCAAAAATACATCACCACGGGACGGGGCAAAGCCTCGCGCACACCAAATCAAAAATGCATCGCCACAGGGCGGGACGAAGCCCCGCGCGTATCATATCAAAAATGCATTGCCACAGGGCAGGACAAAACCTCACGCACACCAAGCTAAAAGAAAAAATATGTCGGGCATATAGCATGGGCACAAATCTAGTCTTTTTGAAAGGACTTCCTTAAACCAAACAGATGATAAGGTGCTTCATAAAATTAGTGGACGGATGGGAATGAGATGTAGGGGAATACTTCTCGACCAACAAATATATCGAGAACATGATGCTCGTGGGACTCTAATTGGAGGGCCCCTATTTGAATCCAAAAAAGTGACTACCTTTTTTTCTTTAGCACTAGTATAACACGCACGCGCGATGCGACTGCGGTTCTGTTCGTTCCGTAATTTTGTATTTTTCGTGTATAGTCTAGGTGTTGAGGGCCTAATTCCATATGGCCTTCAACTTCTGTCTGCACATGTTGTTGTGTAACACGTTCAAACAGGCGTCCGGCATTGTTGCCTGTAAATGTTGAAGGAAGGTTCAGCTTTTCCTTGGTGGCTCTATGTCGAATACGATCACGCTCGCGTCCAATAGACCTCTGCTCCTCCGTCATGTTTTGCCTACGGATGCTTTGTCGATCACAGTTCATTGCCCGTTGAAAAGCCAGCTGCTTTTCAGTCATGTTTTGTCTCTGATGAACATAGCGAGTTCCAGTAGTTTCCATGTCTCTGATTTATCCCTGCCTGCAACGCCATATGAACCAAACTACGAAAAATAAGATGTGTTTTTTAAAAGAGAATGTGACAACCAGGTGGCATTCATCATCTGAGCTCACAGAGGATATATCACAGGTTGAGCATCCTATAAGAGAACATGTGTAGTGATGTTTCTCAGAAGCAAATTCAAAGCAACCTTATATTTCTAACATGTGATGTCTACTACACACTGTCAGTGAAAGTTGTAGGGAAATTACTGGATGTTCATGCCTTGGTGACCCTACAATGATCTGTTTTCTCCCACTTATGTTTAGAGTAAGACTAATAACAATTGAATGAAAGCTATCTACTGTAACTCCGAAATACCTTTCTTTGTCAGTTCACCAATTTGATTAACGAAACCACCTTTGTTTTTGAAGTAAATATGATAAGTTACAAATACAAAGCACATCATCCAAACATTTTCTCTCTAGGCAACCCATTAACAGTAGCAATGACAGAAGAAGAGGACACCCCAATAATAAAAATTCAGGGGAATAAGGGGGGTTTTGGCAATGAACCCTGTAATACGCATACACAAATTTTACAATCCTTGGCCGACAGATGACTTAACATAATTTCAATAGCTTAATTCAAGTTAACACACTTCAAGAGGTAAAACAAACAAAAGAAAAAACATTTTCTTTTAGAACCCAATGTGCTAAACATGCTCCAAACATAAAGAAAAAGAAATACGTACCTTGGAGGTAAAACAAAGAAATGCGCCAAAACCCAATGTGCTAAATATGCTCCAAACATTTTCTCTCTGGTGAATTCGTACGTGCGATGCGCCTGTAGTTTGAATCGAAAGGGGGACATCCATTTCTGACAAAAAATTGTTTGTTCCAAGTTCCAAGTCCATAATGAGAACTGGAATACGAAATAATACGATAATTTGAACTTGCGAAGGGAGATTAAAACTCATACACACTGGTACATGGACTCTTCTTAGGATGAACCCTACGCTAACTTTATGATATGGTTGAGCTGGAGGCCTGATTTACCTCCATCAGTGATCAACTTAACAACAAAGTATGCAATTTAATTTATGTCATTACAAAATTCAGAGAATATCAGTCCCAACAAAGAACATTGAATAATATAAGCATAGTCAACTTTAAAAAAAAGTTAAACTGGATGCCAGGTTGAAAATTAGCGTATTTAGTGGTGGCAAATGAGACTCCCACGTAACCAAAATGATAATTTTCATTCAGGTATTTTATCAAACAGTTGAGGTTCAAATTGAAGCAAACATCTAACATGCATCAGAATAATTAAAATTAGGTAGATCTTAACATACATTGACGATCGAACTTACCTATTTGGAATATTGGGGAAAAGTTTGATGTTTTAAAACCCCAGAGTTGTGAATCCAAATCATCTAAACCTACTCTAATCAGTAAATTAAGTTTTGTATAATAAAATTTAAAGCAGAACCCCTTCTTTGTGAAATATCTTGATTTAAAATTGAAATTGATACATCAAAATTTCAAAATCAGATAAAATTAAAAAAGAAAGCTCAGATTGTCGGCAAAGGTTTGAAGAAATTAAGGTGGTGGGGAGGAGGAGGAGGGCGTGGTAATAGTCGAAGATGAAGGGTGGTGATGGTGGGGTATAAATTTTTGCAGGTCAGAAGATGGTGTCGCAGGTTTTCATTTTCATTCGTTTCATTTTTTTTCATCGTGATTGCTGGTTTTTGTTGGAGGCAGATGAAAGAAAACATACCTTATCAGATGGACGGCCTACATCACATTCCGTGTTTTTAAGGTCATCTAATCCGACGAACCAGATCGAAAGTACACACGGAAATCACGAGGTCGTACCAAAAAGGTCTCTTTTCTTTATATTAGTGCTCCCTCCGTCCCACTGTTAAGTGACCTAGTTCAAGTTTGCACAATTCTTAACGCAAGTAAGGGAAAAAGTATTTTTAGACACTTTTTACAATTATACCCTTATGGATAATAAATAGTGAAATTTTGAAATGATTTATCTCTCAAACTACACCACGGATGTTCGCAAACTTCGTACCATTGAAAAGCATTTTAAAACACCTAGTGACCTACATAACGAATATAAACATGACTATCAAATTATGCATATTTCTTATATTCCTTATAATCAATTAAAAGGATAATTTTAGCAATATCTCCTTGTTTAGTGATATAGGTCACTTAATGGTGGGACAAAATCTCAAAGTAACTAGGTCACTCATTAGTGAGACGGAGGGAGTATAATATAATATAATAAGATATATATTGTCCTTTTCATTAATGGTCTCTTACAAACTAAGTAGGGCTATTTTGCGTTTCCTCCCCTGCCAAGATCGCTAATTAGCGTTTCCTCCCCAAAAAGATTAAAATTAGTGTTTCCTCTCATCGTTAGTTTTTCCATTTATTGTTCGGTTAGTTGAGTCAGCACCTGTGCATACGTGGCGTAGATTGTACACGTGTTTCATAATCTTCCCTAAATACCCTCTACGAGTACCACTTATTCTCCTCCTTCTCCGGCACCAGTACGCCATTGTGTTTTCCGACCTTTCTCTATAGACGAAGATTTGAAAGAGGGTATGAAATTGATAAACCAAAATCTGCAAAAAAAAAAAAAAACTTCAGTAAGAAAAACTAAAATCATGTTCTTCCCTAAATTGAAGAACCCTAGTTCCAAAATTGGAAAACCCAAAAACCTATCAGCACCATCTTCAAACACAAAAAACCTACCAGCACCATCATTCAATCAAAAGCACCACCACACCATCGACGAAAACCCATGCTACAGATGTAGAAGCAGATTCATGTATCGACTCAATTTAACAAAATTTTCTCCCAATTTCAGAAATCATTCTTCCCAAATACTTTATTCCTTTTCAAAAATCTTTAAATTGGTCTTGTCACCATAAAGCTCACAAAATTAACATCCTGAATTGAGATAACCCTTTACCCAATTTATCCATTGATGGATTGACAGCAATAGTATGACATTTTCACGAAATTTCATAAATCCAAAATAAAAATTGCAATAAATCCTGATAGTTTGATTAAAGTTTCCATTGTTAAGGTGAAAAAAAGCCAGACAAGGTCAAAATCCAGAGATGAAACAGGAGAAACTCAAGGTTTTCAGGTAAGATTTGTGTAAAACTGAAACACCTATTTATTTGTAATAGAGATATAGATTGAGAAATAGATCGTACCTTAACGGATTTAGCGAGAATTTCTTCGACCTAATTAGGGTCATATGATTTGGGTGGCTGTTGACAATTATGTTGACAATGGAAGAGACAATTATGAAGAACTCGAATCTTCCTTCCTTTTGATCGACATTTCCCATCGATCAAACCAAGATTTCATACTAATATTTTTTGGGGTTTTTCTATATCTGCTACTCACAAATCAATCGACCAAAATCGATTTCATAGGAACGAGATGGCGGCATTGGTTTAATTTATGGAGACAAATGAGGCTATATTGGTAACGTTGCGCGACACGTGTATAATTTTGCCACGCGTATATTCTCGTTGACTCAGCTAACCGCGCAATGGATGGAAAACCTAACGATGGGAGGAAACACTAATTTTAATCTTTTTGGGGAGGAAACGCTAATTAGCGATCTTGGAAGGGGAGGAAACGCAAAATATCCCAACTAAGTACTCCCTCCATCCTAAATTAGATGACCTAATTAGTTTTAAATTTTGTCCCAAAATAGATGACCAAACAAAGGGATATTTCTAAAACTATCATTTTAATTGATTATTATTAGTATAAGAAATATGTATAATTTGATAGTCATGTTTATATTCGTTACACATGTGTTTTAAAATATTTTCCAATGGTATAAAATTTACGAATATCTGTTGTATAGTCTAAGAGATAAATTATTTTCAAATTTTACTAATTATTATGCATATGGGTGATAGACACATTTATGTGTTTATTTTGGTCTCAATTATTTGTATTGATAGTGCTCGATTTTGTATTAATTTGATTATTTTATGTTTTTGTAGGTGTTTTTGGAGATATAAGCTTTTGCAGAGAAAATTGCTCGAAAAGTGGTTTTTGCGCTCGTGAGAGAAAATTGCTATACGGATCCCCATTTTGGATAAGGGGCAACCAGTTGCTAAGGGGTACCCTACGGCTAAAGACACCCACGCTTCTGCTTCAGGCACCCCAGAGCAGCTATTAAGGACACACCGGAACTGGATAAGGGGAGGTCATCCCCTACCTTTTTGAATTTCTAAATTGGCGGGAAAAGAAGTGTTTTAACGGCAGAATTTAGGGTTTGATGTTTGGCCATTCTAGGGAGAGATTCAATCGCTGATTTCTTTGGGATAGCTTTGTTAGACCCAAACAGGGTTGGTAAGGGCCTTGGATTGGATTAACTTGAACCTGATTGTCGATTTGAAGGAAACAAGGGTGAAGAAGGATTATCGGGTCTGTTGTTGACTTGGGAGAGTTTTGGACGGGTTCTGCTCGTGTCTATGACTGGTATAACCCTGTTTTGGTTAAACAGGCAAGCTATGTTGATTGGACTCGACAAATAAGGAAATATCTTCGAGTTGGATAGAACAGGGAAGTTAGCAAATATTTTCGGAAATTCTTGTTCATTAAAATGGAAGGTACGTGTGAAGTTAATAGAGGATATCTTCTCGAGAGATTGTACTCTCCGTTTAGAAGAGTTTTAACCATATCAGATCCGCGTGAGAATACAAGAAAGGAAAATATTGACGTAGCTTGAGGAGGAGGAAAGTGGAAGATTTCTCGGGATTTTGGACCCTGTTACGTATAAAAATTGTTGATACGAGTCCCAGGATTGGAATCGGGAGTTGGGGGACCGAATGAAGGTGATTGGGTAGCTGCAGGTGAAGTTGCAGAGAAGCTTGCTGCTGTTCCAGGGAAGAAGAAGAAGAACAGTGCAAACCGCAGAAAAAGAAAGTCGCAGAAACCGTTACCTAATCTTTCAAATCCAATACCTTTGTAACAGTTTTGTAACAATTAAGGTTGAGTTCGCAACACTTATGCTAGGGTTTCTCTGTAACAGTGGGATTTGTAACAATTATCTCTGTTACAAACTCGCTGCACTATATTATTTTTCAATTAAAACACCTAGTGAGCCATGTTTATATCTTTCGGGTGTGTTTTGGACATGAGGAGCTAAATCCCAATACTGAGATGACGGAGGAAGCCTTATTCACAATTGTTTGGTAATTATATTAGATTCTTTTTGACTTTTGCACTTGATTCAATTGATTTATGATTTTCACTAATTAGTTGTGATTTCGTTTGATGGTATATGCTTAGACGTAAGAGATTTTGATATACCATGATTGTGATTTACATATAATATTTTAGAAATCTACCTTGGCAAATAAATAGAGTCCATAAAAGAGCTAGAACTGTTGTGAGTCATTATATGAACCAATTGAATGTGATTAATGGTGGAATACGAAGTCTTAGTGTCTCTCGTTATCGTGACAATTCTGTGAATATATTTTATTTGTTTTTATTTTTAAGTCTGAAATTGAGTCTACACAAGTCCGAGTTGAACGAACATTACTTATCATTTAAAAAACTACATCAATTTTTGGCGCCGCCGACGGTGACTTGTATTTAGATTTGTTTTAGGTTTCTTTTTCTTTTTATTATTTTTTGTTCTTTTTTACGCGTTTTGGTATTTTTCGATTCTTTTCAGGTTTGGAGCGAAGCTACAAGGGAAGAAAAAGTGTTATGAAAGGAAAGCATCGCCAAAGAAGGAAAGAAAAGAGGAATCCGAAAGGAGTGAAGAAGAAGATTTTGTATATAGTTATTTTGTTTTATTTTTAGAAACTGTAAATAAGGTGTTATTTTTGTAATTTTTCTTTTTCTTTTTGGACATTTTTATTTTTGGACTTTTTGGACATTCTTGGACATTATCTTTAAATCCTAAGGAAGGGTCAAAATTAAATATCAACTGTTTGCAGGGAAGGACGACATTTACGATACTGTCTCGGCCCCTCGGGTTCGTACACTGACATCGGAGTTGGTGGCCTGAGTCGACTTCAACGGTTCATCGCCCGTCTGGTACGGGAGGTAAGACTTTATCCATCCACGAATCCCCTGTCAGTGGGTTTTAATTTTGTGTGACAACTCACACCCGTGCACAGAAAAATGTCGAACTGGTATTACAATAGCCAATACAACGAATATCCGACTGATTATCAAAATGGATATTACTTTGACCGTAGTGTGAATAGTGGTTGGGAATATCAAACTTATGGCTCATACCATGGTGAGCCTAATTACTATCCACACATGCACCGATCATACGAGCAAGAGAATACAGAGTATTATAGTTCTAGTTCCTCGTCTTTGGACAATATAATGAAAATGTTGAAAACTAGTCCCTATTATGATCCTTCTGAACCTATAATTCCTCTGGAAGAGTCTCTCAAACAATTAACTGAGAATACAAATAGGTTTGTGTTAGAAATGAATAAACAAAATGCACCCATGAGTGAACCTTCTATACACGATACCATAAGGAAGTCATGTGAGTCAAGTCACGATACCATAAGGAAGTCATGTGAGTCGATTCAAAAGCTTTTGTTAGAGGCTCATAACGGTACTGCTCGAAATAATCTTAGTATTTCCAATAATACCCTTGAAAATGAGGATAGTTATTTGCATAATGACGAGGTTAAAATTGGTAACACTACATGTTTAGATGAGGTTCAACCATTTTCATGTTATTATAATGATGATTATGATGAGGATGGTGTTGATGAAGAATTCGACATTAGTGATCAGGAATTTATTACTCCAAATGAACTTTATGATGATAGTGTTATTTCTGGTTCAACTCCCGATAATTTTAATGATTATCCACCTATTCAAAAGGACGAGGATTTGACTAGAGATACCATTTCTTTAGATGATGTGGTATTTCCTTTTGATTACGAAGCCGATAATGGTTTAGAGGAACGAGTTTCTTCTGAGAATATTGTTTTAGAGTCTAGCGATTTAGAAACATTTGTCTTAGACAAAGAAAATGAACTCATAGAGATGAGTGAGGATGAACCCGACTTAGAAGAATCAATTGAACATTTTCAGGAATCAGATGACCTTGAAATTAGGGAAGTTGTAACTAGTCATTCTAGAGACACTGAAAACTCTACGTTTGGGGGTGATTATCATTCTCCATGTGCTTTAACTCTTAAAAATATCCCTCACTTGGTACTTGACATATGTGCCTCAACCATTTTACAAGATTATCTTCATACACGTTTTCCTGAACCTAGTGATGTCCATAAGGAAGTTCAGTTGTTAGAAACCCATCCTCTGGTTGATGTGGTTTACCCAGGCTATGATACCCAGATTGATTTTGTTTTCCCACCAAATATTTTTCTTCCAATTGTGGGAACATTTGAATTTGAAATATGTCAGTTATTAAGTTTTGAGACTAAACCTAATTACTTTAGGAAATTAGGGTCGACACATTTGTTTAAGGAAGACCACCACTCTTATTGTGGTCAGCAGTGTAAGTCAAAGATGATTAACTATAAGGATCCTCAATTATTCAGGTTAGTATTATGTGCTTCTAAATTATTATTTGAGTTTTTGCAGACTTTACAACCTGATATTTCGGATCTTACTTATGAGGAGGTGCAACCCATGAAAATATTTTATTTAGACCCCTTTGTTGAACCTGAACCTGAACCACGACTAGATGTATTTGTCTTAAACATGAAACTAAGCAAGGGCGTGTTATATTTATTCTTGGTTTGTTGCAGTTTCCTTTTGTCTGTGATAACACTTTTTAATGCAGATGACCCACAGTTGTTCCGACTATTGTTATATGATTTGAGGTGACTAATCCTTTCTTAGTCTGGCTGAAGACGTTAAACTTAGCACTTCTTGGGAGGTAACCCAATCTCATGCAACACGGTAATATCTTTCCTTAACTCTTTTGCTTCAAATGGTAACAGTTTCTCCTTGTTAATGTTTTTAATTTTATCTTTAGAACCTTGAGGACAATGTTAGATTTAAGTTTGGGGGTATGGGAGAAACTCTTTAGTTGCATTAATAAACTCCAGATCCTAGAAATTTATGTTTATTAAAGATAGCACTAACCAATCTAAGTGGATGGAAGCATTTTGGTTGTAGGAGTTGAGGAATCAATCTGATTAGATGGAAACATCTAGAAGAGTCTATTCATAAAAGCACAGAGCTCAGGTGTTAGGAAAAAAAACATGGTAGTTTCGCCATATCTTGTGATGGAAACATCGAAAGAATCCTGATCACTTCTTTTTGTTCTTTTTACCGTTGCTAGGGTGAAATAGAGTGACTGAGATGCAAAAAAAAAAATTGAAAAAAAAAGAGTTGAAAAAAAAGAAAAAAAAAAGGAATGAGACCAGACCACCAAACCAACCGAAATAAATACAATAAAGTCGACCACTGGTACCCTTGTATATGCCAACTGAGTTGACCTAGAGTTAGGATTATCGACCACTGGTTCCCTTGTATATGCCAGTGTGTTGATATTAGTCAAGACCAGTATCTCAGTCCATTAGGATAGGTTCACCTTAGTCAACATCATCTACGTTTTTCTCTACATCCATCTTCTTAATCTATCCATGTGATTGGTTGACTCCGGTTATGATGTCCATAAACTATCTGAGTAGAGCTCTGTCACTTTATATGAATTTTAGTATGCTTGAGTGCAAACTCGTGTACAACAATTGGAATTTCGCATCAGGGTACTTCCTCCTGTAGTCAATAAGTATGCCAACCAAGGAGATTCTTTAGTGCCTTCCAAGGTTCTGCCTAGATAGCTAGGGTCTAGAGTGTAAAGGTTTTGTGGGTATATCTCTTGTAAGCCCTCCCGAGACTATAACTCGGCCACTAGGGCCACCTAGGGGTTTAAAGGCTTATTGCATACGCTAAATACAATCGACGATGCCTGCGACAGTGAGTTAGGATTTTAATTTCTAGATTTGATTTGCTCGAGGACTAGCAAATAAATAAGTTTGGGGGTATTTGATAGACACATTTATGTGTTTATTTTGGTCTCAATTATGTGTATTGATAGTGCTCGATTTTGTATTAATTTGATTATTTTATGTTTTTGTAGGTGTTTTTGGAGATATAAGCTTTTGCGGAGAAAATTGCTCGAAAAGTGGTTTTTGCGCTCGTGGGAGAAAATTACTATACGGATCCCCATTTTGGATAAGAGGCAGCCAGTTGCTAAGGGGCACCCTACGGCTAAAGACACCCACGCTTCTGATTCAGGCACCCCGGAGCAGCTGTTAAGGACACACCGGAACTGGATAAGGGGAGGTCATCCCCTACCTTTTTGAATTTCTAAATTGGCGGGAAAAGAAGTGTTTTAACGGCAGAATTTAGGGTTTGATGTTTGGGCTTTCTAGGGAGAGATTCAATCGCTGATTTCTTTGGGATATCTTTGTTAGACCCAAACAGGGTTGGTAAGGGCCTTGGATTGGATTAACTTGAACCTGATTGTCGATTTGAAGGAAACAGAGATGAAGAAGGATTATCGGGTCTGTTGTTGACTTGGGAGAGTTTTGGACGGGTTCTGCTCGTGTTGCTGACTGGTATAACCCTGTTTTGGTTAAACGGGAAAGTTATGTTGATTGGACTCGACAAATAAGGAAATGTCTTCGAGTTGGATAGAACAGGGAAGTTAGCAAATATTTTCGGAAATTCTTGTTCATTAAAAGGAAAGGTACGTGTGAAGTCAATAGAGGATATCTTCTCGAGAGATTGTACTCTCTGTTTAGAAGAATTTTAACCATATCAGAGCCGCGTGAGAATACAAGAAAGGGAAATATTGACGTAGCTTGAGGAGGAGGAAAGTGGAAGATTTCTCGGGATTTTGGACCTTGTTACGTATAAAAGTGTTGATACGAGTCCCTGGATTAGAATAGGGAGTTGGGGGACCGAACAGAGGTGATTGGGTAGCTGCAGGTGAAGTTGCAGAGAAGCTTGCTGCTGTTCCAGGGAAGAAGAAGAAGAACAATGCAAACCGCAGAAAAAGAAAGTCGCAGAAACCGTTACCTAATCTTTCAAATCCAATACCTTTGTAACAGTTTTGTAACAATTAAGTTTGAGGTCGCAACACTTCTGCTAGGGTTTCTCTGTAACAGTGGGATTTGTAACAATTATCTCTGTTACAAACTCGCTGCACTATATTATTTTTCAATAAAAACACCTTGTGAGCCATGTTTATATCTTTCGGGTGTGTTTTCGACATGAGGAGCTAAACCCCAACACTGGGATGACGGAGGAAGCCTTATTCACAATTGTTTGGTAACTATATTAGATTCTTTTTGACTTTTGCTCTTGATTCAATTGATTTATGATTTTCACTAATTAGTTGTGATTTCGTTTGATGGTGTATGCTTAGACGTAAGAGATTTTAATATACCATGCTTGTGATTTACATCTAATATTTTAGAAATATACCTTGGCAAATAAATAGAGTCCATAAAAGAGCTAGAATTGTTATGAGTCATTATATGAACCAATTGAATGCGATTAATGGTGGAAACCGAAGTCTTAGTGTCTCTCGTTATCGTGAAAATTCTGTGAATATATTTTATTTGTTTTTATTTTTAAGTCTGAAATTGAGTCCACACAAGTCCGAGTTGAACGAACTTTACTTATCATTTAAAAAACTACATCAATGGGTATATTCGTAAAAATTACTTGAAAATACTCTTTTCTCCTCCTTGCCTTAAGAATTGTGTAAACTACAATTAGAATTAGGTCATCTAATTTGGAATGGGGGAGTATATTTGTGAAAAATACTAGAACCCCCTTCTATATGGGTTCAACATATAGAAACCCCACAAAATGGATCATACATTCTCAACTCCATACTTTCAGAAAATGATATTACTAGGCCCAAAATATCAAATTTTCTTCAGATCTGGCCCATAATTAATTATCATGGATTTTGATAATGACGGTAATACCCTTTTGTATTTATACCAGAGAAATATCAGAATATATTTTCATTTCTCTATTTTCTTTCTCTCTCTTATCTGTTCTCTTTCTTTCTCGGCTCCAGCGAATTCAGATCGATGAAGAAGAAGGAAAATCGATTTGATTCAATAGATTTACATCTAATAATCAGTTAATCTACAAATCTGAATCAATTATTCAATCAATTTCATTTGAATCTAGGTATCAGCTGGTTCTAAGCTGCATTAGGTTAAGTTTTCGTTCGTTCAACTGGTTTGTTTTCTGAAGAATTTGAATCGATTTGAAGCTGATTCGAAGCTGCATCAGGTTAGATTTCCGTCATTCTTACTTTGCTTAGTTCAATTAGGTTTTGATTTTTTTTTATTGATTCTATTCATATCTGAGAAGAATAACAACCTGATTTTTCTTGAATATCATTTTCTAAGTCAGTTGAGTCATAATCTACATAATATTATCTTATAATGTCTATTTTATGAATCAACTTTCTGAATTTCAATTGCTAATACATGATGCAATTTTAATTTAGATTTTAGTCTTGAACTTGATTTCGGTGAACTGTTGGTGTCATTTGACCTGAGGCACTTTCAAAGAACGTTGTTGTTTTGGAATGTGAATCTTCCGCTGAAGGTGGTTCTTGCAAGACTCATTTGGTTGGAACTGCTCACGTTTCTCAGGTGAATTATATTCAATTACTCTAGGTTAAATTTTTGGTCATTGTTATGGTTTCATATTGTCAATAAAACTTTTGAATTTTGGACTCAAATTGTGAGGTTTTTTACTGAATTCAATATGACTTGCGAAATGCATATTCGTTTAGTTTTAATGTGATCAAATTTTTTGTCTGTGTCAATGTGACTATGTTGTTCTGGTAAGTTGATTTTGTGAAAATTTCATATTGATTCTTTTCAAGTCAGAAATATTCTTTTTAAGTCAGAAATTTTGTATGCAAGATTGGTAGTACAGGAATGGGTTTACTAAATCAAATGATATGGAAAAAGAAGACTAGAGTATATAAATGAAGAGAAAAAGTGAGATAGAGTGCCTACTGATGAGAGATGGCCATTTGTTTTTCTTTTGTTCTCAGGAATCCCGCGAAAAAGTGCAAGCTATCATCAGTCACTTGAAACCGCAGGTGCTTCTCCCTTGAAACTCACAAACACTTGTTTGATGGATGGATCATTAGCAGGTTAGATGCCTGCATTCAAATGTTTTACTTTGTTGACTTGCTCTTCAAAATTGGTACTCAACTAATATGTATGCATGAATGGTAGGTTGTATTCTTGGAGCTACGTGCGAATCGGATATCTATGTTGACCCCTCAAAAAAAATTAGAGGTTTGTGTACTTCGAGATTTATTAATATTCCAGCTTTTTGTGAGTTAGATCTGTTATAATCTAACCTCAATTGCACTTTTCAGAGAAATTCTTCAAAGAAATTTCAATCAAACCAGATCCACAATCGATTAGTAACTCAAATTTGATTTGTAGGTTGCAGAAGAAGAATAAACATGGATGAAATCGTGGAACACTCCAAAATATGGTCTCATCTTCCACTCATCTTTCATTGGACGAGCATATGCAAAGAACAAAGGCCGTATGGATCGTTATCTTGCCAACAACTGTTCTATTGCTTCTCGCATTGACTGCTTTTCGGGTAAGTTCATTGTGTTGCTGAATGCTACTAGCTTGTTTTGTCATTGTAATTTTCCTGACTCATCATTACCACTAATAAAAGAGAGAAACACCACTATATTCGGGACAAGCTCCGTGAGAAAGTCGAAGAGAGACTGGATTTCTATGACAAGGGTATTGCACCTCGCAAGAATGTTGACACGATGAAAGATGCCATTGAAAGTAATAAAGGTGAGAATGAAAGAATTCAAGAAGGCTAATTTTTGGCCTAAAATTGTTCTTTGTGTTTTGCTTGATTCTTGCTTATTTTGCATCTAATGTTTTGTTGCACGCTTCTACAGTGCAATTATTCATTCTTTAAAACACCCTTCATTCAGCTTTATAGTAATCACATTAATATGGTCTCCATTCAGCTTTATGATAATTATCGTTCATCCTTACAGTTCTCTTCGTTCAGCTTGATAATAAGCTTTATAACAATTATCTTGTTCGATCAGCTGTACTTTATTTTATTTTTCTTTATAATTAGTAATTGGAGTTTGCTCAAAGATATAGTCCGTCATCTGTTATCTAGAATGTAGAAGTGGAAACATATGTAGTGAGTTTCTGCTGAACTATAGAATGGCCACTGTCCTACTGGTCTCTATTGGTCTAGTTTGTTTCTCACTCTACATTAATGAATTCACAGATGATGAGAAAAGTGATATGGATGTAGAAGATGGAGCTTCCGCAAAGAAGAGCAGCAAGAAAAAGAAGTCAAAAGGCGATGTAGAGCCTATGGAAGAGGACAAATCAGCTGCTAAAGTAACTAATGAAGATGCTTCAGAGGAAGATATGGGGACTGAGAAGAAGAAAAAGAAAAAAGAGAAGCGCAAGTCTCAGGAGAATGGTGAGAATGTAATTGAGTCGGAGCAGAACGGAACAACCTATAGGTAAGTAAAGGAAATGGTTTGTTTAAGTAAATGTAGGACTAACTAGTGGAACTATGTTAACCAGTTTAAGTCCATAGCAAGTCCATAGTGGAAGTAGTGTATGGACAACCTTTGTAGGAACTGTTAGCTTTTGAAGTTTGACTGCCTTCATACTTTACGGGCACGCAAGCTAATTACATATAGTAGATTAGCTCCAAGACCAGATTCTGAAGTCGTGTAACTACTAGTTACACATTCCAATTGGATGTGTAACTGCGAGTTACACATGCTAATTGAATGTGTAACTGCTAGTTACATGTGCTAATTATATGTGTAAAAGTTTAAGTAAACCCGAAATGATACATAATTCAGTTTATTAATTGCATATAGGCCTGAACTAGTTGCAACTTACAGTGGTTTCGACAAATGAAATTCTTGATTTAGCAGGTTATTTTCTAGGAACACTAATCAACTACCAGATCTCATATTATCTGCTTAATTTCTCACAAATTAAAGTTTTTGGTTGTTGTCTGCATATCTTTCAATACTAACTTATCATATGATAGGTTTGTTTAACTCCCTGCCATATTATTTCATAGGTTTCTTGCATAACTTAAGTAATATGATAGTTCCATACTGGTTAATTTGGCTACGCTTTTGTTTCACATGCTACATGTACATGTAGCTTCTAGTTACACATGTTTATTGGGTGTGTAACTAATGATTACACATACTTTTTGTATGTGTAACTGCTAGTTACACATGCATAATTAGAATCAATTTTTATTTCCTCAGATGATAAATTCTCTGTCATCTCACTCTGACTCGGTTGATTGCATTGGTCTTCCCCCCATGTATTATTATTATCTCGATTACCTGCACTGAAACTGAAAATCCATAAATGCTTCTTCACTAGGAATAAACATGCAAGTCCATGGAGGTGCATCAGCGTTAGTTGTGCCAATTTCTCAGTTATATTTTGTTAGCTATCATATTCAATTTTTTTCAGATCATTTTTCGAACTGTGATAACTGTATTTCCCTAAACCAGAGTTCACTTCATATCGAGTTTAAACTTTGAACCACTAATCTGATATGAAATGGTTGCTTAAGCTAACTGTTTTTTATAATCTGCAATTAGTTGTAAACCGTAAGAGTATTATAAAACTGTTGATAAAGTGATGAGCTTTGTGAAACATGTTCAAGCGAGTCTAGATCTATTTAACGAACAAACAAAAACTGTCTGCTAAAAGTCAAGTTTCTTAATATCTTATCCTGTAGAAATCCTCATTATTTATCTTTTGTTTGTAGCCACCACCCGTTGGATGCAGCCAGTGGCCTTGATCAGAAACTCATTATGTGGGACCTGGAACGCTCAACTGCACGCTGCTCATGTGATCATGAGGTAAGGCTAGATAGGCATTGGCTAAGAAACTTCCAAGATTCTGTTTTTGATTACTTTTTAGGTATCAAGTGGTCATGGAAATGATCCTTTACCTGTTTACCTTTTAATTCTTTGAGACGAAGTTAATGTGCTCGCTTTGTTAAAAGCAATTTCCTTCATTATTTGAGATTGTTGCAAATCTCAAAAATCTATCTGATTTAACTGGTTTTTATTTTCCATCAGACTAGGGCACTTTCTTCTTTTGCTCTGATATACAGATTCCACTTCTTTTGCTCTGATATACATGTCATATGCATGTGTAACTGCGATATACACAAACTTTATGGATGTGTAACTGCTGATTACACATGCATATTGTATGTGTAACTATTGCATACACATATATTTTTATAGTCACCGAGATTTGAAGGTTCCACCAATTTCCCTTCAGTTTCAATGTTTGGAGTTTTAGAACATTTTTGTTGCTTATGTTGTGTTGCTAGTGAATTTATTTGGTATACGTATTCATGGATTTTTTCAGCCTGAAAATTTGCTTTTAGATTCATATGGTATGGAACTTTGAATGTGTGACTTTCAACTACACTAGTCATTTCATGTGTAACTGTTAGTTACACTAACAAAATGCATGTGTAACTGCTAGTTCATTTCTATCAACATTAAGCAATATTTGTTTTTCTCCTAATATTGAACAATATTTGTTTGCATTTTCGTGTTGGCATTGGTTCATATGTCTGACATTAAGCATTCTTATGGACTATTTTTTGTTGTTCTCCTAAATATTGAACAATATTCTTTCACATTTTTTCTTTTGACACTGGTTCATGTTTGTTTGTTGTTATATTTCAGGTTTCCGAAAACTTCATAAAAGTTGATTGCTTATTTGTGGTACCGGTCTCGCTGGAATTGGAGTTGACGCTAAATACACAAGTCAAATGCATGTGTAACTCTCGGTTACACTAGATAGATGCATATGTAATTCTCAATTACACTAGACAGATGCATGTGTAACTTCTAGTTACACATACTAAGAAATTATTGTAAATGAGTGTTAAAGTAATACATGCCTTTTTTGTATGCATTATTTTTTATGTCTATTTTTTTTAATGTGTAACTTCTAATTACACATGCCATACAGATGTGTAACTTCTGGATACACATGGCATATGCATGTGTAACTTCTTTTTACACATTCACACTATACTTTAATAATTTTGGGCCTAAATTTAATAATTTTGGGCTTAAATTTAAATTTTATTTAATTTGGGGCTTGACAATATATAAAAGGGCATGAATGTCTTTTAATAACTCAGACCTAGATTTAAGCTTCTTTTAATTAAGGGCCTCATATTATGGGTTATCCATGGTTTGGGCCTTAGCCTAATTTTTCCTATTCTAAATAATTACCTCACAAACCCGAACAAATACAAATTACCTCACAAACCCGAACAAATACAATGAGTATCATTTTTATCAGGTAAATCAACACACAATCACTGTACACATGGAAAAAAAAATAACTACTCTTTATTTATCTTTATGAAATATAGGAACCAATATATAATGGGCGGTTGTTCTTCGGTATATTTGAGTATACGTTCGAACCTGTTCATGGGGAGGAGCAACTCAGAAACACAACATCTTAACCCAAGCCCAACCTTCTACTCTTTCTTCTTCTTCTTCTGGGTGGTCATCTACTTTCTCAACGAAGTGATAGTCATCGTAAGAAGTTTGTATGCTGACATCCGCATCAGGTACATAATTTTTATTTAGTTCTTGTATAATGATTTTTGCACCATCTACATATCTTCTAATTACTTCTCCGGCTGAGACAATGTCTTTCACTAGACCTACACCTTGTCCTGCTAACATCACCATATCGGCTAGCTTACCGACTGTAGTAGGATTTGCAACTTGACCCGCAAATCGCCGAAGAATTATTTCCTGTATCACAACATTAACCAGTACACCAATTAACATCCACTTTTTTACTTTTTTTTTTCTTTTTTTTTTTAATTTATGTACTTTTTAATCTCTTTTTTTAGAACTGGTATTATTATATTTATCTATTTCCCCCACTATGGGATGGACAAATCACCAAAATACAGTCAGATTAATAAATTTATGGATTTGAAATCGAAACACAACATTTATCGGGCGATAAATTCTTGCTCGCAAGATTAATATTTTGTGGCTCATTAGTTTTTTTCCCTACTTTATCTCATTTTATATTATGGGCAGTTTGTAATTATTATTAAAATGAATTATCGGTCCATATTCCATTATGGCTGCTCATAAGAGCATTTTCAATAAAGGATGAAAATTTTATTTTTTATTGACACATAGAATTTTAGACCCCCATTTAACAAAACCCAACTCCAATAGTTAGGTCCTAAAAATTAGGAGGGATGAAATATTAAATATGGAGGCGTTAAAGAAAGTCTTAACTACACCTTTAAATGCACCTCCGCGTCATTAATTTTATTTAAATGGAAGGTATAACCTTAACTACTGGAGATAGTCTTAAGACAAAGGTCTTATTTGGACCGAAGTATGAAAACCTCCCATAAATGGAGGTCTAACAATGACCTCCACATATGATTTTTTCGACCCCTATTGGAGATGCTCTAATGATTTATGTATTAAATTAAACATGATTATTAATTTCAAGAAATATATTCAAAAGTTGTTTTAAAATAAACACTGTTTTTTAACAAAATTGAGTCCAGTTTTTTTTTTTTAATATCTTTTCTAAACTTACCGAGAGAGACAAAACACAATGCCGAAAAGAAAAACCCTACATCACTACTTTGAGTTCTACGCTAATCAATTTTTTTGATAATACATTTTCTATATATGTTATTACCTTTTTGTTTTTTAAGTGAAATTAAAAGTGTGAGGCTTCAATACCTTAATTAGTTGCGTGCCAAAGTTCTAAAATTTGATGTTAACATAATAGAAAACCAGTTTGTCCATCTATTATGTTAAAATTCTTATGAAGGGCTTGGCAAAATTCTTATTTTATCGTTACCACTTACCATAGGATTACATTATATTGACAATTATTTTAGTGACACGTTACCATATCTTTGTTATCCAAAAGATGATTGTGACATTAGTTTGGTTAAAAAATTTACACATAAAAATCTGGCTAGAATATGTTTAACACAAAATTGGTTAAAAAGATTAAAATCAACAATTTCTGAGTGAAAAAGACATGTAAAATTTGATACTGTTTAAATGGACGAGAATGTAAAAATAGCCGTATGTAAACAGTTTCATCCTACCCATTTTCAAATACTTTTTCTTATTTTTAATTACACCAGGATGCACCTAGTTTCATCCTCGCTCTTTGTTAAGTTTAAGCCAGGATGAATCCAGTTCATTCTTGCTATTTTTTGGTGTCCATTTCATCCATACTAATTTTTACTCGTCCATTATAACCATGTTTTACAAATATTTGAACAAACAACCCATTTTCCGTATGTTTAACCATAACATTGGAAATATGCTCTTACCGATTACCGATCTTGGATCATCTGCGTGAAGTGGTTAGGAACAAACTTGGATAGTGTTCACTTTTAGCCATTCCTATCCAATTCTGGTATGTGAGTGTGCTTTATCTAGAACTCTGTTTGAGGGTTTACTGAAAACTTTTGTGTACAACTTTTGGATTCAACTATCTAGGATGGTAAGTATGGATTATCTTAGAGAAAGTAAGTTACTAAGCTACCCTTAAAAAATTGAAAAACATAATGTAATCTAATATATTTCCAATTCCAAAATTAAATAAAATAAAAGCACTATCCATATGGACAATCTCATATGGACACTATCCATACAAGATTAAACTAGTTTTTCTTTAGAGTCCAAATAACAATAAATTTGAACCAAATATTTTGATGATATGTTCATTTTATTAAACTCTACTCCTTCCGTACCTATCCCTCCGTACCTATTATATAGGCGGAATTTTGATTTTTATTTGTCCCACTAGATAGACGGAACCTATTTCTAAGATGAATTTTCTCCCATATAACCTTATTTATTGTGCATGGAAAACTGTAATGGGAACAGGACAAAGGGTAAAATAAGAAAAGGTATGAAATGTTATGAATCCAAAGCAATTTTCTTAATCTAAAGAGAATTGTCCCTCTCCGCCTATATAAGTGGTACGGAGGGAGTAGATTTCTACCGAAAATGAGCACAATCCGAGAAATATGACACCACTATCTATCTGTCACTTTAAAAAGTAACAGTCGAAATTAAAATTGGCAGATGGCGAGGTTTGGTATATCGGATTGTGCTCATTATTTGTAGGAATAAAGAGTTTAACAAAAAGAACTATCATCAAAATATTGGGTTCAAATTCATTATTAATTGGACTCTAAAGAAAAATTGGTTTAATCTTGTATGAATAGTGTCCATATAAGATTGTCCATGAATCCTCCCTCTTTATGCATAGGTTTTTGGTTGATTAATTTAGTTTGAATCCGTTTTACTTATTTATTTATTTTGTAGTTTAGTGTTGGGTTCGACATGGATCTATTTTTTTTCCGTTCTAGAAACCTACCACGAGGCAGCTAACTTGCCGAATAGTCTTCCTTTTGGCACATTCATTCAAATGAGCAAGTGTTTGGTTGAGTTCCAGGGGAAAGGCATCTTCACTCTACCAATATACAGTAACACCAAATTGTCTATTTTGCTACTCTTTCATTTTAAATGAGAATCATCAACCCCATAGTCTTTGCTCTAAATATTTAGTTGCCAAAACGAATGGGTCTGCTTAACTCTGCCTACAGTTATTTGTAGGGACGATGACAAACTTGAAAGTTCCACCTTGTTTAAAGAGATTTCGTATAATAAATTTTCTGCTAACAAAATTTGAAATCATATTTAAAATTCTGACAATACTAAATTGAGCAGAATCATAAATCGGCAAGAAAATCTTACTTCAGATTATATAATTGATTTTCCGATGATAGGTTGAGATTCAAAAACTTACTTCAGAATATATAATTGATTTTCCGATGATAGGTTGAGATTCATCGTTCTCAATTGAATCTGCTGAGTTACGCCATTTTTGATGAAAGGGTGTATTCAAACATCTTACATGTGCTCTCCAAGTAAAACGTCCATACAAATCAGTGCGGTCTGTTTGATCTTCATTATAATGTAGTAACTGTTGTTTGTAGTATTCATTTGCATATGCCTCGTGTGTAGCTATGAACCTTAGAATATAATGCAACAAATAAACCCTTAATAGTTGTACACAAGCGTTGGAAAAGTCTGTTGAGGATGTTAGATACTGGCCACACATACCTTGTACCCACACAAATACCCTGCGCACCGAGTGCTAGAGCAGCAACGTAACCCCGAGCATCGCTAATCGAACCGGCTGCAACCACAGGAATTCTTCTATCCCCGACAACATCAATTATTCTCGGTACCAATGCCACCAGTGAAACCTGCATGGATATGCAATCAAATTTGAGTTGT
This sequence comes from Papaver somniferum, assembly GCF_003573695.1. Classification (NCBI taxonomy): domain Eukaryota; kingdom Viridiplantae; phylum Streptophyta; class Magnoliopsida; order Ranunculales; family Papaveraceae; genus Papaver; species Papaver somniferum. Next base: position 9,107,142 of record NW_020622381.1, read on the forward strand.
TAAAATCAATCGGATGATGATCTCAAATCAAGTAAGGAAAAGATCAAGAATCGAAAATGATCTATCTACCGGGAAAAAATCTCAAAATATATCTCGACTAGAAGAGAGAATAGGACTCACTTTACATATTCTCAATCTTAAATTCTTAATGGTAAATAGCTGTGTAACTGCCTTTGATTTCCTCTCTGAGATATTTCACGGATTAAACAGGGTATGTGCAGAATCATTGATCGAGAATATGATTATTTGTTCAAAAATTCTAAAGGAGCCGAGGAAAAAACTACAAAAAAAAGACCGTCTCCTCACATTCATTCAATTGGTGGTCCCCTGCTAATCCCAAAAAACACGAGTCCCAACATGAATGTGACGGGGCGATTTTTTTCGTTATTTTTTCCACGGTTCATTGAGAACTACAGTTACTTGTTCTTTGAATCTTCTAAGTAGCAGACGGCAGTCCGGTATCTTATCCATGTATGTGGGGTAGGACCTATGGGTGGTGCTAGACTGACATTTATCCGTCAAATATTCCGCGTGAGATCCAATGGTGGACATGCAAATGACCTTAACATTGTGATGAGAGATTCTAAGCAAGGTTTGAAAAACGGGTCACACCTTAGGTCACGGAGATTGGGTGTGACTGTTATACCATGCTCTGTTGGATGTGAACACGTTTCGGGAAAAAACATGTTATTCAGGAAAAAAAGCGCGTTTTTTATATGTTATTTTAAAATAACGGACGTTATAACAGTTAAATATTTTTTATAAAAAAGAATTATGATTTGAAATTCCTATCTAATAGTTATAACATGCGTGAAAACAGTTATAACGGGTCTAATGACGCTGTTATGACATTTTTTATATATTGTTACTTTATTCTTTTATTTTCAAAAAAATTATTGTAATTTTTTATTTTTTAATTTAAAAAAGAAAAATTGTAAAAAAGAAAACTTAAATTCTTTTTCTATAAAAACGGTTATAACTGACGTGAAAACGGAAAAAATGATCTAAAAAACTTACTTTAAAATGTTATTTAGAAGCAAAAAAACGTAAAATTCAATTTTAGATGAAAACGGAAAATCAGTCCTAAAAAACTATCGTTATTTCCTATTTATCGGTTTTATATAGGCACGAGTTCGGGAACCCTCACAGTCACGGTATATGAATGTGACTGTTATAACGGCCGTTTTTCAGAAAAGACGGGTGTTTTTCAAACCTTGATTCTAAGTGAGTCCCACCCTATGTCTCATAGTTTTTTTTTGTTGGGGACAAATATCTTGATAAATCTAGCATTTCCGATTTGATTTATCATCATGTCTAGGATATTTTTCTAAGTTCTACTGCTAGCACTCTTGCATAGAGAAGCATCCACTTATGCAGTTAATAAAAAAAAGCACCCTGCAATTAATCCACAGGGGGCTGTGGTTTTGTTACTTAACTGTACCAGCAATATGGCCACCAGCCTCGACGCCTTGAGCTATAATACAATCAACTCCAGCAGCTATTGCTCTTTCTGCTGCCTTCACAGATCCCACCTAAAATTGATTATTAACCAAGTACATTAATTACTTAATTATTTTTAAGTATTATTTTCCGAAACGAAATCTTAAAGAGTTAATTAGTAATTGGGTTGTAGATTTTGGTATGTCTTTGTGTTTGGGTCCTAAGTTTGTCCGTTTTAGTATTTGGGTCGTTGACCCGTTAGTCAACTAGGTGGATTGGGCAAGGCGTTAGGTTAATTAACATCCGTCGTTAAAATTAAATTTATCCAGCTGGAAAAAAAAAAGAGAGAAGACTACTAGATGATCTATTTTTTTTCATCAGCACAAATGACAAATCCATTCACAATCAATAACACTTAGGGGTCGTCATCAAAATCAAATCACTAATTAGGCAGAGCAGAGGATTGGCGAAGAGTTGGAGTTGAACGTGTTTGAAATACTAATCCAGAAAGAATTAAAACTAATGATATAGGTAATAGTGGTCTTCAATGGCGTTGTGAAAATGGGAAAGGTACAATTTCAGTGAGGAATAAAAATCAAGCTGAATCCCGGTCTTATCTTCGATACTCGATTCTAAAATAAAATAAAAAATCAAATTGAATCCAACACTCACAACAACCCTACCACTGATTCATCAATATCGTCACTAACACCATCAAGCAAATGAAAAGTATAAAGGAAAAGAGTGCCCTGATTTAACCGCAATCTCACCTAATGATATCCCCCAATTCTCTGCACCAAAACCATCAACCTACTTTGCGCAAGAACAGAAAAATTCTTCATCAGAACCATTATAAACTTTCAAATCATTTTCATATAATTCCCTAAATTCAGATGATGGTGGAAAGGGTTCCATTTGTGAATCTTAAAATACCCATTACAGAGCTACTCCTCCTTCGTCGCTGCCACCACCGTCAACTCCATTACCAATATCTCATCATCACAGCCGCCATCATCTCAGTTCGAGAAGACCCCCAAATCGAGTTTGAGAGCAGTAATCAATTTGTTAAAACCAAAATCGCAAAGCTAACTAACAATTTAACTTTGAGTTTTCAGATTGTGTAGCACCGATCCGCAACTAACTTTGATTAAAAAGAAAAATGATGATTAAAGCCGTGGTGCTTTTTTTTAACGGATAAATTTAATTTCACTTCTAGACGTTAATATTATAACGGATTGACCAGTTGACTAACGGATCAACGACCCAAATACTAAAATGGATAAACTTAGGACCCAAACTCAAAGGCATACCAAAAACTACGGCCCAAACACTAATTAACTCTTAAACAAACTCAATCTTAAACCTTTAGAATTGAATTCGTAAAACAGAGGTTACCAGAAGAATTTAATTAAACATTTTCAATGCTACCAACTAAAGTACACTAAACATGGACGCAAAAAAAAAAAGATTTCGTATGAATTAGTCTCTAATTTATCGATAGAAATGGTTAAATTAGTAAAATAAAAATAAAAAACAAAGCATGTGTTAAATGAGTAATGATACCTGGTGGATGACTTTGACACCATGTTTATGAGCTTCATCAACCATTTCTTTTGGAAAATCACCCCAATATACTTCCATGCATGCCAACTTCTCATCGAATATTGCTTTGATTGTTCTCACTTGATTGAATTCCAATAATATTCCTGCTCCAAATGGCTTCTTTGTCATCTTTCTAGTATCTTTTATTGCTTTCACCATCATCTCATACCCATTCTACACAGCAACAAAAAAGAATCAAAGTAAGAAACCTCATCTAATCCAATTTTTAATATATGTTTAGATGATAGAAATAGAGAAAGATAGTTGAATTTCATCCTACAACAGGGCTAGCGATGAGACCGATCCCCCCAGCGTTGGCAACAGCAGCTACGAGCTCAGGTCCGGAGACGTCCGCACCCATGGGTGCTAAGATGATTCCATTTTCAAACCCAAGAATCCCTCCAAATTTCATCCTCTCAAGATTCTTCTATTTTCTCTCTAGCTATGATTAACAAGAAGATTTCTCACTTTCCTAGTAAGATTTCTCTCTAGCTATCTTCTTTCTTTGATCAGTGGATATCATTAAAGATCTTCTGTCGCGAAAGGAGACAGTTTCTTTTTATGTGTCTGAAATTAGTTTGTTTTAGTTCTCTTCTTGGAAAAGTCAGATCTTAAGAAAAGGTCATTTGAAGTGAGACTCTTGTAAGGTGGCGGGTACGACGAGCACGTGGGCAGTGGCTTCTTATACCACGTGATTTAGTGCTTACCCAAAAGGAAGTGATGTGCCTCCGACAAGAAAACTGTTCTAGGAATGGCCAAATTTGCTTACTCCGACCGCATTTTTTTTATCCTCTTAGAGGGCAACACGGGGGAACTAATATACTTGGCTAGATTGGGTATACCCAGATTAATTGGGGGTATACCCTGTAGGATAAAATAGTGTCATTGGAAAGTGAAACTCAAAACCCGTTGGCCACTTATTTTTGAAAATGGTTAATCTATTCTCGTTTAATTAACATTAATAAATTTGTATAGGTTAATTGATTGAGTTAATTGCTTAAAATTCTGAAAATATGGTTTATTTAGATTGAAATCACGGATTGTGTGGGAAATTTTTTGAGAAAAAAAATAAATTGTTTTGGGATTCTTTTTTGTAACGAAAATGAAACTCATTACCCAAACAAGCAAAGGCGCTGAGTGATTTCATACTCCAAATTACAGAGGAAATTCACATTTTGAGAAATAAAAGTATGAAAAGTCGGTAGGATCGACAAAACTGAAAGATAACGACCACCAATCACAATATGCTTAGATGCCAAGGACGATAATAATATTAATGACGACCAAAACATAATCGTCAAGGTCGAAAATTCTCAAAAATGACGGCTAATAACAAGTCGGCACCTTAGAGAAAAAAGAGTAACGACTAATGACCAATACCAACACAGGAAAAACCAAGTTTGGGGGGTTGGGGTGGGAGTTGGTGGTTATTAGTCGGCAAAGTACCATTCTAAAATGATGCCGACTATTAACATAGCGGTTCACTAGAAAAACAAGATTTCCACAACATTAATCGGCACATAAACCCAAACGACTTATGATGTAGTCGGCAAAGTTTTAGGTTGAATACCTTGACGACCCTATAAGTGTCATTTCCAGAAGTAGGAAATACCATATGGTCCTAGAAATAATATATTAGAGAGAGTTTGGTCTAGTTGACTCAGTCAACTGTTTGTTTGGTCCTTTTTGGAAAAATATATTATAGTTTGATCTTAGAAATTATGGTTTGGTCCTAGGGTGACGTCATGGATGATGTAATTGTCATCTTGTAGTGGCAGAAATACCCTTTTAGATTAGGACCATATATATATAGTCAAAAGGTAAGAGAGAAGAAATCATTTCTCAGATCTGCTTTCTCTCTCCTCTCGGTCTCTCTCTTTTTCTCCTTGCTAGAACAATTTTTTTAGGGTTTTTTTTTCTTTTGTTGTTGCAATTGTTTTACAGAGATTTGAAGATTAATTTATAATGATGTCGTCGGCTAATTTACAAAGATTACAAAGACGAATCTGAAAATTGATTTGATTACAAAGATTTACAAAGATTGATTTCAAGATTTGATTTTAACTTTTTCTGTTGCTGTCAAAGAAGATGAAGATTGAAACGAAGATGGAGAAGACGATTTGATGTTGTTACTGCTGTTTTGATGACGATTGATGTTGCTGCTGTTGTTGAAATCGATGAAGATGATGAAGAAGATGAAGATTTGTGTGTTTTTTCGTCGTTTTTGTTGCTGTTGTTGTTGAAGATGAATGACGACGATGAATTTTGATGAAGTTCATTACTGCCGCTGTTGTTGAAGATGACGAAGGATTTATTTCTGCTGCTGTTGAAGACGACGAAGATGATGATGATGCAGTTCATTCCATAAATGAACTCTGTTTTTTTAGGTTTTTTATATGGAGTTCATTTCTGGAATGAACTCTGTTTTTTTAGGTTTTTTATATGGAGTTCATTTCTGGAATGAACTCTGATTTTTTAGGTTTTAATATGGAGTTCATTTCTGGAATGAACTCTGGTTTTTTAGGTTTTTATATGGAGTTCATTTCTGGAATGAACTCTGTTTTTTTAGGTTTTTATATGGAGTTCATTTCTGGAATGAACTCTGTTTTTTTAGGTCTTTATATGGAGTTCATTTTCTGGAATGAACTCTGATTTATATAGGTGATTTCTGAAAAAATAAGTAGAAATTAACAGGAGTTCATTTTTAAGAATGAACTGCTACAAAAAAAATAAGTAAAAATTAACACGGAAGGATATTTTTGTCCATTTAATATTTTTAAATAATTATGGACCAAACAGTAAAGGCGTTTTCCCAAATGACCAAATTGACTTGGGACCACCTGAAAAAGGACCAAACGATATTTTTCTCTTTCCAGAAATGAAAAGTCGACATGTTATTCAACTAGGAAGACAACGACTACTCCTAAACATGAAAATTCGGCAAGGTAGTGTACCAGAAACCCCGACGACTTCTTAACTGTAGATTCACACATTCGATTTTTCTGACCTAATTAATTTGACATGCAAACATAAAATTGAAGTACTGGGGTGAGTTTATATAATCACTTACTTTCTCAATCACGTCATTTTTAATAGTTTATGTAGAGGAGTTTTCAATCGGTTTTAATGAATGGGGATCAATTTTGGTCGGTATGGTAGAGGAGAAGAGGGAAGAGGACAAGATGAAATGCGAAGATAAGTTGGTATCCATATGAATATTACAAGACTAAATAATAAAATAGAAAAAAAATCATAAGTCTAGAAATTTCTCATTCAAGCTAAATAACCTAAAAAATCTTCAAGCCGAATTTGGGAAATAATATGAAATTAGAAATGATTACTACCATCAACTTTCCCACGATAAATTCTTTGAAGAATATGATATGAAAAAAATATATTTCCATGCTTCATCCTCAAGTAGAAAAAAATGTAGTTCATACCCTTAGGAACCTTCAGGTCTTTGCTTACGGATCGAGATCAAATCAACTCATTTCTTATTAATCATTTCACCCAGATTGGTTCTTCTCAAATTAGTAACTGCAATATTGATTTCTTAGAAATAATTAAACTGTGTATATCAGACTCGGAAAACTCTTCCCTAATTAAAATTTCATCTAAAGAAGAAATATGGTTCACTCTTTCTAACATGAACCCATGGGGAGTTCCAGGTCCGGAAAACTTCCAACCGAGTTTTTTGAAAGTTAATTGGGGATATTTTTCATTATATCCAAGATTTTTTAGAACAGGGATTATGATTCAAGAGTTCAACCATTCATATATTGTTCTTATCCCAAAAATCACCACTCCTCGAACGCTTGCTGATTTTAGATCCATTAGTCTTATCAATACCATCTATAAACTTACTTCTAAAATCCTAACCAATGTTTTTTTAGATCCATTAGTCTTAGCAATACCATCTATAAACTTACTTCTAAAATCCTAACCAATAGTCTAAAACATATATTCTAAAATCCTAACCAATAGTCTAAAACATATATTAAATAGAATCGTATCTCATAATCAACCCGCCTTCCTTCTAGGGAGACAAATTACCGAGAACATTATCATCTCCCATGAACTCCTCTACTCGATGAAGACTTCCAATGTCAAAAAAAAAAGTTATTTGGCTCTAAAGATAGATCTTTCCAAATCCTTTGACATGGTTGAATGGCCTTTTATTAAATAGACCTTAATTTTGTTTGGTTTTAGTTATACCTAGGTTAATCTCGTTATTCAATGCATCTCCACTACCTCTTTTTCTATTCTATTAAACGGTTCCACATGCCCAATTTTTTTTTGTAAAACGAAAGTAGACATGGTGGTCCGCTCTCCTCATACCTTTTTCTTATTTGCATGGAGATTCTCTCACGTCTCCTTGAAAAATCCATGAAGGATAGAAAAATCTCAGGACTTAGAATAAATAAACACGCCCCAATTACCTTCCACCTTTTCTCCGTCGGTGATTGTTTCCTTTTCACTAAAGAGGATAGGTGAAGCAAAAAATTTATTAGATATTTTTATCTATATTTGGGGAAATCACGGGTGAACTTGTGAACCTCCAAAAATCTTGAATCTATTTTAGCCCTATAATTCATCCCAAACATGGAAAAATAATAGCAATTTTTTTAAAATTATCCCTGATGACAAAAAATGATTGATAATTCGGCACACCTCTCATTTTTGATGAAAACATGAAAGAAAACTTCGAGCCTATTCTCCAAAAACATTATACAACTTTACAAGGTTGGAAAGCAAAACTGTTATCTCAAACGGGTAGGACAGTCCTAATATAGTCCATTATATAGACCTATCCAACGTACCCAAATTAAGAAACTATGGACCAGCTAGATAAAATTGAAAGACATTTTTGGTGGAATAAAGATAATTCAAAAGGAAAAGGAGGTTATATAAAGGCGTGGATCAACATATGTAAACCAAAATCGAAAAGGGCACGTGTATCTTCAACCTAGCACTTTTGACAAAGCTGGCTAGTCGGTTAATATCATAAAAAGATCAATTATGGGTAAAACTTTAAGAAGCAAAGCAAAGTATTACCATACAAATCAATTATGGGTAAAACTTTAAGAAGCAAAGCAAAGTATTCTCCCAGTATCCTCAAATAGTGATAATACATACAGAATTAGATGGAAAATATCACCATTCATGAGCTTTCTCGGCCAAAAACATTTCTAACTTTCTTATTCACCAAAATCCAGTAAACGGGAACAATAATGAGTTTCATCGGAGAATGTTATGAAAGATGCAAGTAATTCCAAGAATTAGAATGTTTATTTGGAAATTATCTCAGAAGGCCCTATCTACTACAAGTAGACTAACAATACATGATTAGGAGATTTCGCTAGAGTCACCGATGTGTGATACACAAGATACGAAAACGGAACAACATCTCTTCAAAATATGTCCTTTTGCTAGATCCATATGATTTGAATGCCCGTTGGGCATATTAAATTCTCATATATGCAGATTTCATTAGCACCTGGGTAGAAAAATGGATATCAGACTCAAGTTTTTTGCAATTTAATGAAAAGATTGCAACCATCTGCGCTGGTTCATATGGAAACATAGATCGACGGTAGTATTCGAAAGAATTATTCCAGATCCAACAAATTTAATATACCAAATAATTTTTTTATTTAATCTTCAAATAATAAAGAAAATGTCATAATTCGTTGTGTCTAAGGAGAAAAGAAAACTAAACCTTCATGGTCCAATATTAAGTCAGATTGGATTTTCATTGATGCATGAGATGTGCTTTCTATCTGTACTCAGTGGATCAAGAAATATTTATGCATATTTCAGCTAGCTCCGAACGGGCTTCTTCGACCCTACAGGCTATTGAAGGTTATAAAATGCCTAGAAGAAAATCTATTTTCAAGTGTCTCCGTAGTAACAGACTGTAAACTCCTAATGAATACAGTCAACAATAAAGGAACGGGTATATCCAGTCAAATATTGTCGAAAAAATGATTTCTTTTTGAGAAAAACTTCCATAAACATAAACTCAATATATAAACAGAGATCACAATAGAGCGACGCACTCGATTAAAAAAGAAGCCACGATCAAAATCTTTAACAGATGTCAACTCACTTCTACGATGTCAACTCACTTCTACCAACGAGTTTGAAAATCAAACATTATATCTAATGTTTTCTTGATAATTTTTTTTTTTTTTTATAAATTTAGGGCATTATATTACTTAATTAATATTTTAACCTTTTCATCAGAAAAATAAATAAATGAGAGGTGCATACGTACATACATTAGGTACGCGAATATGTGTACATATAGGATACACAATCAAATGAAATCGAAGGATAACCAATCAATTGAATTAATTAAATTTTCTAATCGAAGGAAAGCTCCAGTGATCAATAATAGTAGGGCTGCACAACGGGTAGGGTGGGTAGGATATGGCCTATTTCGCCACCCTACCCGCTGACTGGTGGGTAAGAAATTTTTTACCCGCCACTAAACGGATAAGGTCCTACCCGACTCATTAATTGGCGGGTCGGGTAGGATAGGGTGGCAGGTATAACCGTTTTTTATTTCTTTTCTTTTTTAATTTTCTATATTCTGGATTTTCTGGTTACTAGTTACTACCTTGACTGTGTATACAAAAAATGTTTCCCAAAAACAAAAATGAAATCTTGCAACAACACAACAAATAAGAGCCATCCTATCTAAATATGTACCCAATGGTACTGCCAATCTAACTAGGAAAAAATGAACAAACAAAAGCATCATGCCTTCACAATGGTTACACTTCCCCCATTTAATACCATCTTCATCAAAACTCGTCGTAAAATGCCCCCATACCCAAGATGTCCTCTTCCGCTTCTTACTTTCTCTGACCTCAAGTTGAGAAGATGGTGGAGGTGGAGGTGGCGGAGATGCAACAGTACTGGCCCTTCGTTAGGGAGGAGAAGTATGAAGAGATGAAACGAAAATGAATTTAGTTTTTAGGTTGAGTTGATTAATAAAAAACCAACGGCAAAGATGATCAATAATAGAAAGATCATCGGCTACAAACGGCTGTTAGATAAATAGGCGGGTAGGGTAGGATAATTTCGAACTTTACCCATCACCCTACCCATCTAACGGCGGTTAAAAAAATCTTTACCCGTTACCCTACCCGCCAAATAGTGGGTAGGATAGGATATGGTTAAAACACTGGCGGGTAGGGTAGGATTGGCGGATATGGGTAGGGTATGTGCACCCCTAAATAGTAGGGTCCAATGTGCCACAAATCACACTTGTTTTAAACCCAAGCCCAGCCATCTTCCACTATAAGGTCTGCTTCATCATCTTCTTCTTCAATGCTAGCTCCATGTCCTTTATGATTATTTTCAGTCAGATATATTTGACCCATTTCTTGTATTATGGCTTTTGCCCCGTCTATGTATCTCCTAATTACTTCGCGTGCCGAAACAATATCATTCACTAGCCCTACACCTTGGCCGGCATACATCACCATATCCTCTAGTTTTCCGGTAGTAGTAGGATTTGCAACTTGACCTGAAAATCTCCGAAGAATTGTTTCCTGCATTTGTCACAAATTTAACAGAAAATTAAACAAAGTTCTTGTCAAGTATGACCTTGTTTTGGGCCATTTCTTAAAAACTTATGGGCCCTTAAGGTCACTTTTCCCAATTTAAATGCTTGTTATGTTTGTGGAATAGAAATATCTGTTTCCCATGAAATGTCTCAGTTTCCTTTGTATTTAGAATCACAGCTATAATAATTTCCGAAGTTGCGAAACGTACATTGGAGTATATGATGGACTTTCCGATGATAGGTTGAGAGTCGTCGTTTTGAACTGTATCAGGTGCGTCATGCCACTTCTGTTGAAATGGTGTGTTGAGACAACGAACATAAGCTCTCCAAGTGAGACGTTCATACAAATCAGTACGGTCTGTTTGATTTTCCTTGTAGTTTAGTAATTGTTGTTTGTAGTAGTCATTCGCATACGCCTCATGTGTAGCTATGAACCTTGTACCCACACATATTCCTTTGGCAGCAAGCGCAAGGGCGGCAACGTATCCCCGTGCATCACTGATCGCTCCAGCTGCAACCACTGGAATTCCCCAATCTTTAGCAACATCAACTACTCTTGGTACCAACGCCGTCAAGGAAACCTGTTTATGTATTCAATATTAAAACTCGCCGTAGAACTGAACAATCAGAATTCATAGGACGTCAATATTTTGGTACCAACGTCATCCTCTAACTACTACGGAAATTATCTATAGAGTTAAATAAAAATAGTGAAAATGTAAAAATTGGAGAGTAAATAAGTAGATGTAAATTTTTGTTGGTTGTTACTTAACTGTACCAGCAATATGACCACCAGCCTCAACACCTTGGGCTATAACACAATCCACTCCAGCTGCTAGTGCTCTCTTAGCTGCCTTGACTGATCCTACCTAACAAATTTTAATGAAACGGTACTTTTAGTTATTAATGAAAACCTACAAATATCACCTGCTTGGATTCTATGTCTCTGTTACTGTCTGTACTGTAGCTTACTTGCACTTGTAGTGATCTTAAGCCTCATTTAGGCAATTATTTCCAACTCCCAAAGTATTTCTTGCAGACGATAAATCGGCCAGGCACACAGACAGAATTGTCACATAAGAGTTGGGGTGTTTGTTAATTTTGTTTTTTCAGCTTTGTTAGGTTGAGCGAGGTCTCCTAAACCCACGATAGTTATATCAAATAGAGAAAAAGATAAATGAATACCTGATGGATGACTTTGACGCCATGTTTATGAGCTTCATCGACCATTTCTTTTGGAAAATCACCCCAATATACTTCCATGCATGCCAGTTTCTCATCAAATATTGCGTTGATTGTTTTCTCTTGATCGAATTCCAACAATATTCCTGCTCCAAATGGTTTCTTTGTTAGGTTCCTTGTTTGCCGTATTGCTTTCACCATCAACTCGTACTTATTCTGCAGTTCAAATGAATAAGAATGAAATCGATTTAGAAGAAACAACCCATACATAGAATAGTGATGGTGGTGATACATAGAGAGTTAGAGAGATCATACAACAGGGCTGGCAATGAGTCCGATACCACCAGCATTAGCAACAGCAGCTACGAGTTGAGGTCCAGAGACATCAGCACCCATAGGTGCTAATATAATTCCATTGTCAAATCCAAGAATTCCTCCGAATTTCATCTTCTTTAGCTGCTGTATCTTCTGCCTCTCTCTAGGAAGTACTTTAGGCGGAACCCCAATCTCGCTTTTTTAGAGAACACATCTCTCTTGTTTGTGCTTTAAATAGGGAATCCATTTATATGTACTGTTCATTAACGAGCTAGGCAATAATTAAAGCCAGCTCAACCAACAATTTGGTGCATATCGATAATTGAAAGAAACAAAAACAATCAGCACGAATATAATTACGTGATTAGCTTAATAACCTCTATAGCAGTTTCTTTGTAATGTCTACACGAAGCACATTTCAGAGTTGTTCATGTTCTCGAAGACTTGACTTTTTAGTGCCCATGAGAGGGAAGGATCCAAATTGGTCAAACACGCCTTCCATCTGAATTCTCGCATATAGAGAGAGGGTCAGGGAAGTCTCCAACTCCTGGTGGCTGATTTTAAGTTATTTTCTAAGCCGGTTGAATCATTAATAAACCTCGCTTGATTGGGGTATACCCAGATTAATTGGAATATACCCAACTTTAAGTGGACTTTTCCTAAAGATTTTAGGGGGAGTCCTAATGGGTAAGTTATAAAAATACCCTTACTCTTTATAATCCTATTACCCTAAATCAGTTTTATTATTTTCATTTCATCTTCCTTCTTCTCTTCTTCTTCTCCTCCACAACCATACCGGCTCTCTTTTTCTTCTCCATCAAAACTCGAAACTCGTCGATTAATTCATCGAAATCGTCGATTCGAAAACTCCAATTAATTTTCCACCACGTAAACTGTTTCCAACTGTTGCGACAATCTAATTTCGCAACAGTTTCAAATAGTTGCGACTTTTTGACGTCGCAACAGTTACAAACTGTTGTGACTGAAAATTTGCAACGACAATGTGGCCGTTGCGAAAAATTACAACATCGAATTTCGTAATAGAATGGAACTGTTGCAACCCCACTTTGCAACTGCCAGTTACCGTTGCTAATCACTAAATCTGGTGTAGTGAGAAGAAAATGTTCTCCTGATGCCTAAAATCATCATAAGGCCGGCGTGGTAACAAAATTCCGACCCTGCCGGCCGGACTTAGTCGGCAAACTGGGGAAAACAAACCTCGCCGGCGAATTCAAAATTCAACTTTTTTTGCAAGTACAATTTCATTGATTGACTTGTACTTGGGCACTATAACGGTCAAATTTGGCCACCATCCTATAAATACACTACGTATCTCTACAAAACAACACACAACTATTTGCATATACTCTCAAAAGCTCATATCATCATACACTCCATTTAACTCACCTAATAGCTCTCTACATACAACAATGGCTTCATTTGATTCAAACGAAGATTTGACAATCACCAAAGCGTGGTACGCGGAAACTCGAGTTAGACATGAGTCCTCCATAAGGGTGGATGCCGTAACCTTTTGGGCTAGGGTACACAAAAAATTTAGACAAGAGTTTGGGAATCCGAATGGAAGAAGTGTGCAACAAGTGCATGATAGGCACTTAGTCATTGAAAATGCGATACTTGCTTTTTTAGCTCTCCAACCCTGGATTTTCAACGCTACCAACTTCAACTTGTCCATTGAACAATTTGTAAATGTTTTTGTGGTTTATTTTACGTGATCCATGTTGTTTGATCTTCCTACTAAACACCACTAACAAATTAAATTTGTGCTTTGTTTTGTAGCATGAAGCCGTGAAAGCGCGCTACTTGGAGGAAAATGGGGAAGCATTCGCATTCGCATTCGATGCAAGCTATGAATTCATGGTCTCCAAAATCCCGGAGTATTCCCCGGACTTCATGCAGCCCGAAGATGAATGGGATTCCTCCAACGAAGATTGATGGTTTTAGTGTAGGTTTTGTGGGTAGATCTCTATGTAAACCCTCACGAGACTATAACTCGTCCACTAGGGTCGCCTAGGGGTTCAAAGGCTTGATACACATGCTAAGTGCATTCGTTTTCCGTCGACAAAGAGTTGTATTTTATGTTTCAATCAATGTAGTAACCAAAATTGCATGAATAAAGTGAATTACATCTTCTTATATTCTGTTTTCTGTTTGGTATAAGTACATGTCGGCAAGGTTATAAATCCTTAGCATGCCGACTATAGGTCAGCCGGCAGTGTTATAAATTATGTGCATGTCGGCTATCGTTGTAGGAAATATTTACATGCCGACCGTAAGATTGCTGGCCCAAGATTGTCGGCGTATTCTTCATTCAAAGACCATTCCGGCCTAAAAAGGACCGGCATTTTCTTCATCCAAGGACCATGCCGGGTGTATTTGGTCGGCATGTTATTCAAACGTCGACCATGCCGGTGAAACATCGCCGGCACCTTATTCAAACGTCGATCTTGCCGACCATTCACATTTTCAAAACTAAATTTTTTGATCGAAATCGAACTCATAAGACGGATTAAAGGTTTAATCTACTAAATTCATAATTTCAAAATTTTAATATAAACCCAATTAATTAACCTAATCAGAATTTTTAGTGTTAATTAAACAAGGACATATTAGCCATTTAGAAAATACAAGATTAAGGGGTGTCTTCTTTTACTTCATAATGTCTTGGATTTTGTCTCATTAGGTATACCCAATTAATATGCGTATATCCAATTAAGCCAGGTTAGTAAAGTGACACGTGAAAAAGCCAGATAAAGCTACCAGTAACGCCAGTATACACAAAAGTCACCACCCAGACGAGATAAGACAAATCATCACAATATGAACAGCGAGTATTTTGATGTAGACTGTGAACATCATCTTTCCAGTGGATGACGAATGTTTGTACCAAGGTAGTCAATTTCGGATTTCGGATTGTCTTGGTCGACACCGAGATACTGGTACAACTTTGTCTCGGGGAAATTCCGTTTTAAAATCTCGGTTTCATATTTTATATCCTCGTATCGATAATCACTTAAAAGAAACATAGTATTAGTAAATCTGGTTGTCCACCTTCCTCATCATCAACACCAAATAATAATTTTAGCCCAAGAAATTCAAACACAGCAACAAGCAATAATACTAGTGAGTGAATTAATCTTTTTAATTTTTGTATGTGAGACTAGTCCACTCAATTTAAAAAGAAAAAAAAAATCCGGCCAAGACAAATCAATTCCGACCGAAAAACGCGTTTTCGGCCGAAATTTTCGCAAAGATTTCGTCCGACCGAAATTAACAAAATCGTGTCTTCTTGAACCGAAATCCGGAATTTCGCCGAAATTTCGGCCGAAATGACCGGAATCGACTACATAGGTTTGTACCAAGGATTCGATTGATCACAACCACAAACGTATTGGGAGTTTGGTAAAACAAAGGTACTGGATGTTAAGCTATATCATTGATTGTTGTGAGTTTGGTAAAACAAGGAGGTCCCACAGAAAGGTATCATGGAGTAACCAGCTATGACCTCAAGTATTTGAACTGTCTATTCACCCTATCTGAAATGAAAATGAAAGAGAGTGATAACGCACCAATACTAAAGTTGATCTTTCTCGACTCGTATTCACATCCTCTCGATCGGCAAAGACAGTCCTGGGCGCCTTTCATTTTTTTCGATAAAACCTAACTATATACGTTTGACGTCAGTATCAGTATATTAAATAAAGAATCTGTGTCTGCCAAGTCATCAAAAAGGCGTGGACGCAATCTCGTTGGCAGCGCTTTCGGTAGGAGCTAGGAGTGAGGAGAACCTCATCGACAAATTTTTCGGTACCTTCCCAAGGTTAGTCATTGTTTAGCAACTGTACGAAATTCTCATCAGAAATTAAATCTCTCTGCTTGAAAGTGCTGGCCAGAGAAGGTGTATTTTGCGGAAGCATTGAACACCTTTTCCATAAATAGAACAGACCGCCTTAAGCTTGCGTCCTCTTCGCTCCATCACCGTGATTAAGGGTGCACACGGTACGGTTCGGCTTGGTTCTTGACGAGACCGAGTACCTGTATCTCCCTAGTCTCGATTCCAAAATTTTAGACCGATACCTGCACCTTGTACCTCGGTTCCGATTCCATTCGGTACCAGGTACGGTACCGGTTCCAATCAGTTCTTTTCCAGACAGAAATATGTCTTTTTCTCTGATAATCTAAGTACATGTTTTTTACCTGTTTTTCAATATATTAAGTAATAACTCATACTTAGAACAAAGCAACAATTAATAAGTAGCTATATTACTAGCAAACCAAACAAACAAAGTCTTGAAAACCTGAGTAGCAGTAGGCAATAGCAGTGTAGCACACAAACTGACAATCTCACAGTCACACACACTAAAGTCTGGGAAATCCGAAAAAACAACAATTAGCAGTAGGCAGTAGCCACAGACACACACACTAAGTCTTGAAAATGAGAAAATCTGAAAAAAGAACAACTAGCAGTGCAACTAGTGATGCAGTAGTCTTGAATCTTGATCTTCTAATCCATATCAGCAGCACTTGTGGTGTCATCAGTGTTGATAGGACCAAGTAACGCTGCCAAACAAATAATAGCAGTTAGTAACTCAATATCATCTCAGCTTGCATCACAACACATTTAACCCATCAACATACATAACAACTCTTCATTACTCAATTCATTAATCAGCTAAACATCCTAGAATGATCAACATCCAGAAGACCAAACTTTAATTCATAATTAAGATGAGAACTACAAAACCACCACCAAAACAAATTAACACCTTAATTTCTCAAATTAACTACACACATCAAGATACACATTACCAGATCAATAACAAAACATGAACCCTGAATTAAGACAAGTACTAGCTTGTTATTAGCAATTCAGCTAAACTTTCAATCCAAAGATTTTGCAGCTCATACTCAAAATCAAGATAACATCTGGATCTTCTCAACATCATTCAATTGATCAATTCTCATCCAAACAAATCCAAAAACAAAACCCTAACCCTAAAATCACAAATTCAGTAACATAAAACAGAGCATAGCATCACAATTCAATGAAACACACATCAATTAGATAAGATCTCAATCTTTCAAACATTAAACAACAAAACTAAAGCAAAACCCAGATTTTATTTAACACCCTAATTTCATTAACAAAAGTAATGAAAAATCAAAAGAAAATGTTAAGAAGATAGAATTCTTACCAAATCCAAGCCAAATCAATCAACTCTTGCAAATCTGATGAACAAGTCTCAATTACAAATCTGAAAAATCAAAAGATTAAAGGTAGAATTATTAGATTCAGATTCTCAGAAGATTCAGAATTATTACAAATCTCAATTACAAAACCCTAGGTTCAGTTCGCTTACCCTTTGAATCAACACTTGAGATTCAAAGTAGGTTCAGTTGGCTTACAAATCTTAATTACTTACCGTTTGAATCAACGCTTACCCTTTGAATCAACACTTGTAATGGAGAAGAGAAGATTGTCGCTCGTCTCTGTTAATCAACATTTGTAATGGAGAAGATTGCCGCTCGTCCCTTCTCAGACAGAGAGGAGACGGAAAAAAGAAGAAGAAGAAAATGAGAAGAGAAACAGAAACCCTATAATGTTCGCTTATATACCCCCTCTAATCTAACGGCTAATACTGATCCCTTATCCCCTAAATCTAACGGCTCTAATCATTCGGGACATTCGGTCCGGTACGGCACGGTACTTGTACAGGACCGTGTACCTGTACCCCCAGACCCCGGTTCCTATTTTTTGGACCGGTACCTGTACCTTGTACCTCGGTTCGGTCCAAAACCAGGTACGGTTCCACCGGTTCCGGGTCGTTCCATCGGTCCGGCTCGGTTCCTGTGCACCCTTAACTGTGATACTAAAAAAAAAAGTGAAAATTGAATTGTTATCCCTCCTTCTAATGGACCTTCATAAATATTCATAACAGACTTTACAAATATCCCTAATGGCACAATCAAAATTTTAATTAAAAATTTAATATTTGTAGTTCCGTATTTAACCTTGTACGTCTTCTTCTTTCTTTATTTCTATCTAATAACCCAGGAGATAAATCTCCAATGCCTCCGTCGCTCCCACCATCACCATCAACAATCCATTATTGTTTTACAAATTCCACCATCATCGTCGAAGTCGCCGCCTCCAAATTATGAACAAACAGATTGAGAAGTATGATTAATTATCTTCTTTTCCTTTTTCTTTTCTGGATTTGTTCTTTCGATCTATTCACTTACAGATCCAAATTCAAATTCATTCATTTTCTCAATTGGTTGATGGAGATAAAAGAGATCGCATCGTTTAGCTTCGTTCCCTTGTTTATTAAGTTTCTGCTGGTGCCGTATGGCGGTGGTGTAACTAGTTTTTCTTCTCGCTATGAAACAACAAAGGTATACAAATATTGGTGGGTATGGTGATTTCCGCTCGATTTATACTGGTAAGCATTAGCTAGCTGCGTACCATGCCTATTTGATGCCCTATTTAATTTCTGCTTATTAATTTGAAATTCAAAAGATTTTCTATAGAAGACAAATTTCTGCTCCGTCAGTTTTTGCTGTTGTTGATGATGATAGATGTGGTGGTCGTTGGATTGAACCTTCTCTTATTGGATTAGTAGCGCCTTAAATTGCAGTGAACTTCTGCATTTCTACCTGTGAGCTAACCCTTTCCGAAGATTTTTTTTTTGTTGTTGTAATCATTGTTGGAAACTGCAGTGCTGACTTAATGGTGATTAATCTCAGTATTATTGCCAACAGGTATCATTGATCGCGATGGTGTCTTCAGCTTATGCAGGGGTTTTCTGCCAATTTCATATAGTATTATATGCGAGTTAATGGTCATGTAGTCGTATTTTGGGTATTATAGATGTGGATTTCATGGGAATGCTAAGAACTGTGTAGCCAATATATTCTGGAAGTATCATATTTAGATTGTCGCTTATCATTCCATCACAGTACAATTCTTCTTATTTGTTTTGCAGGAAAATGGGTAGAATGTTGAAGTTTTTCGCCTTTCAAACGCTTGATTCTTTTTAAATTGAAATGTACGGGGCAATCGACTATCTTGGTTATCCTTTCGAACATTGTAATTTTATCAAACTTTTAAATTGCGTGTTCTGCAAGCTGTTGGAGGAAGAATTGTTGTTCTTATTGATGGGGAATTCGACGTGGAACTGGTGTATTCAAAGCTTTAGCTCTTGGAGGTCAGGGTTCTTGTAAGTAAATCACAATCTCACTATCTTACAATGGTTTCTAAGGAATACTTTGTTTTCGTATGAAATGTTAATGAACACACCCAAGCTCAGAAACACGTGGGAGCATGTTTTTGGTGTTGCACACATTTTTGCATTTTCCACTGATACATTCCTTCTATATGTTACATTTCTTCTTTATATCAAATTTAATTGGTTGTTTCTATGTTTATATATTTTAGAACTGATTCATGTACATGCCAGTTTGTTGCTCATTATTATGGGATCAATTATTGTTGTTGATCCTATTTATTGGATCAACTCCTGTTGTTGACCCAATTTTTTATTGGATCAACTGTTGTTGTTGATCCCATTTATTGGATCAATTACTGTTGTTGACCCAATTTTTTATGGGATCAACTATTGTTGTTGATCCTTTCAACTCCTGTTGTTTACAATATTTCCTTTGGATAAGTATAATCATGCTTGTAGTTTAAATCATGTAATTTTCTTCCAATGTTGAACTTGTGGTGCAATGGTAGCATGACCGACTCCATGTCAGATGATGCGTGTTCGACTCACGCCAAGTTCACTCCATTTACAAGGATCAACTTTCATTGTTGATCCAATTTAGTGGATCAACTACCACTGTTGATCCCCTAAATTGGATCAACTTCTAGTGTCTATCCATTTTTTTTTTGGATCAACTACTGTCGTTGATCCCCTAATTTGGATCAACTTCTACTATTGATCCTTTTTTCTTTTTGGATCAACTTCTGCTGCTGATACAAAATATCTAAAACCAGTGGTGGTGGCGGCGTCAGAGGTGATGGCAGTAGCGGACTGATGGCAGCGTCAGTGGATTAGTGGTGGTGGTGGCGGCGGCGGCGATGGAGTAGTGGTGGTGGCGGCGGTGGTGGCGTCAGTGGTGGTGGTGGTGCAATAGTGGTGGTGACGGCGGTGGACCAGCAGTGGTGGCGTCAGTGGTGGTGGCGGACATGTGGTGGTGGTGGCGGACTGGAGGTGGTGGTGCAATGGTGGTGGGGTGGTGGCGGACTGGTGGTGGTGGTGCAATGGTGGTGGAGTGGTAGTGGAATATTAGTGGTGGTGGCGGTTGGTAGGTGGTGGTCGTTGAAGATTGGTGATGGAATGGTAGTTGAATGTTGGTGGTGAGGGTATTAATGTAATCTAATTTTAAATGGATAAGGTTATTAAAAAATAAAGACATATTTATTGTTGTATAAGGATATATTTATTGAGTGTCAAAAATAAGGACATATGAATAATGTTCCCAACTAAAAAAATCCCGATAAGATGGCAGTTCAAGCTAGAGTGTTGGCCATCATCAACCTGATTGGCCGTCCAATTATTAATTTGATACTTCTTTTTGACTGGTGGTTCACGAGAAGATCAGGTTCACCAACACGATACCAGAAATGACAACATTGTCATTTTGGTACATTACCATTTCAAAAAATAAAATATACTGTACATAAATATAAATTATATAACCGAATTGTGGTTTTTGCCTTCAATATTTCTCGATAATCACTCAACTTTGATTTGGATCCCGAGCATTCATCGGGCCTATGTATATGTACAGATTGACTGATCCTATTCATATTTTATTGTCGCTACCAGCAAATCTTCTAGCGCTTTTAGGAATCCATTTTGTTTTATTGGGATAACATTTGGAAAAAGACATTGTCCTAGTATCCATAATATAAACACTCTTTCGAGCTCATCATAATGGCCAGGGTTTACAAATAAGTTGTTCGCTTGCACTTTCTAATGATAACACTGTAAATATTTTCAACTTTTTTCTTTTGATATTAAAGAATTTTTTTATTACAGATAGGATTGAGTTACAGAGATTATATCCTCCTCTAATGCAATTGCAATGAAGTTTGGTGGATTTATCATCCAGATACTTGAAGTTATAAAGACTCTAGTATGCCTAGCCATCTTATCGGCTGGCTTATTACACTCTCTACTGATAAACTTGCAGGACCATAGAAGGTTACTGCTAAACATAAATTTGATATCTAAAATAAGTGATTGATTTTCCCACACAACTTTGTGGTGATTTCATTGACTGCTTCTGTTACTGCCTGTGCATCGAGTTCAAAACACGCATGGTGCATGCCTGCCTCTTTTTCCCATTCCATATCTAGCAACAGACCCCCACATTCAGCTTGTTCTGCATTTATGTATTCATTTGCATAAATGCATCTCTCATGTTCGTATGGACCTGCAAAATTACGCACCATTCCAATGTCTGTATTATGAATATTATTCTGTTTTTTGTATGAAGCATCACACCAGATTGAGAAATATGGAGCTGCAGGAAGATTCCAATGAGATATGTGTCCCATGCCCTGTTGGCAATGGCTACTTTCTTGTATTTCAACCTCATAGTTTTTTGTGTCCCTATATTTAACAGTTGTGCACACTTAACAACACCAACTGGATTAGGCCTTATATCTTGAAAAGTGTGGTTGCAACGAGCTCTCCAAATTTCTCATGTTGTATTTGCCATTCTAACTATCCAGTCTTCAACTAAAGCATTTATTTCATCTGTAAAATCCAAGTTGCGATACTTCTACCATTACTTTGTATGTTGTGACAAGCACCTGGAACTGTAAGCCATACAACTCTTGAAAAACTGCACTTTATAAGGATGTAACGTGTAGTTTTTGTCCCTTGATTGCAGATTTTGCAGTCACTTCCTCTATAATTCATTACTCTAGCCATACTCTCGTTGGAAGGTACAATACAAATTACACATTTCCAAAGGTAATGTTTCACTTTAGGCAATGTATGTATTCCCCACAACTGCTTCCAGAATTTAGATGTTTCTGCATCATATGGAGCATCACTGTTGTGCTTAATGTCCATAAGCTTACAATATGTCGATTTAATAGAGAATTGACCATCTCTGGTTAATGTCCAAACCAGCATGTCCTCTGTTATCCATGGAATACGTATACTCTGAATTAAATTTGCATCTTCTTGACTGAAAAGATGTTGGACCAGTTGTACTTTTTATGATCTTGTATTCTGGTCGATTAACTCTGACAAAAATATGTAGTTTGAAGCCTCTTCCAATGAAACAATTGAGGCTAGTGGTGCACCTTTACCCGGTAGCCAGATATCATCTCAGATACAAACTTTGCTTCCATCACCAATGATCCAGAAGCTGAACTTTTGAACAAAATCAATCATGTTGTAGACACTCTGCCAGGGCCAAGTAGAATTTCTTTTGTTTTTTGCATGAAGTGTATTAGTGTTTGGAAACAACACAGCTTCAGTGCATTTAACCAAAGTTGATCCTTTTGATTACATAATCTCTAAGCTGTTTTGGCAAGTAAAGCCTTGTTAAAACAAGACAAATCTCGAAAACCCATACCACCTTGTGTTTTTTTTTTACTAAAAGACGACCAAGAGATAAAATAGAACCCCTTACCATCCTCTTTACCCCACCAAAAAGTACGTTTGAGCTTTGTCCATTTCTTTTATAATAACATCTGGTATCTTAGAAACACTCATATGATGAGATGGCATTGTGTTGAGAAGACTCTTGAACATGACAGGTCAAATGGAAGCAAATCTCCGTCATATATTCCCGTAAATGTATACATATCTCATGGTGTAACTCCTATAAACATATGTTCATAATTAAAATTTTGCATTTTGTATTTTGCATAATTTAAATTTGAAACATGTAAAATTTTCCATAATTCAAAGTTTGCACATCCTAAGTTTTGCATAATCCAAAGTTTGCATATCCTAAATTTTTCATATTCCTAAGGTAATGTAAATTTTGCAGATAAAATAAAAAGATAAATCCAAAAATGGAATTAGAGAGAAACAATCTTATCGTCAGACCACCAACTTCTTAGTTTGGTAAATTGATTTCGTCCTTGATGGCTAGATATGTTGAAGGAGTACACCAGGGCCAGCTATTTGTTTAACATTTCGTAACTCCTCACATTAATCCCAAGTCCAGTTTCTTCCTCTCAACGGGGTACTTGATGATTTCGCTTTCTGTTTCTTTCTTTATTTGAGTCACTCATTATGAAAAGTTTTAGTTGATAAAGAAATTTAGAGAATTTGTGAAGGTTTTGAGAGAGAAAGATGCTTATATATATGCCGAGGAGAAGTGTTTGTTGGCGTTTGAAATTTCATCATTGAAATAGAGTTGAAATTGAAATTATTCAAAAAATATTACAAAATAATAATTTGGTTGGAGACACCTTTTGACGAATCGAGTCCAAAGTTATAAAAAAAGGCCACATGACTTCCAAAGACGCATCCTCTTTCGGATATATAAAAGTCGTTAGAGTTTGGTGCAAGGGTGATTCTGTAAGTAAATACTAAAGAATGAGAGACGTGTTTTAAAGGAAAATGGCTAGGAGAAAACCGTGTAATGGAAGCATTTTTACTTTACTCTTTCAATTCCCTCAAGTTTTCAAATGAAATTTAATCCAAAATAGCATTAATTTGTATCATCTTTGGTCTTTCAACTTATCTCAATTGGTATGACTAAAGATTATCAGAGTACAATTTTTGTTGATATAGATAATGAAAATCATGAAAGGTTAAGTGACGTAAAAACGGTTTGGATTTGTATTAGTGTGGAATGAACATATCTTTTCTAAACCAAGAAGATGGTCATTCAGGGGATGCTTCAGTCATATAATGAAGAGGTAAGGTTGGTCTAGGGAAGAAAGCTGAGAGAGGTGATACTAGAGTTCTTAATCGAAGAGAGTTGCAGGAGAAAAAGCTCTAAGAGAGAGAAAGTTGCAAAGAACTTGTTATATTCTTATTGTTGTTGTTAACTTGTCTAGACGGTGAGATAAGGATGAGGAGTAATATAAGCACCTCCCTTTTATTCTTAATAACATAAAGGGATAGAGCAAGGGTTGAGTTTATCCTCCGTACCTAATCACTTGGGACTAATTATCCTCTTCTTGTGCAAGTAGGTTGATACTAGCACTTCTCGTATACCGCTTGAACAAAACTCTAAGTCTACCCCCAAACCCCATTTGTAACGTAATCAGGCTTTATGTATGATGTGTCATATGACGTGGTAGTATTCTCCGAGGTTTTCGTAACTTTGATATAGGAGTACTCATGTTTGCATGCGCCGGAAAGCCTGAGTCATATGAAGAGCTCAATGAGTTTTTTTTATAGCCGCGTGTGTCATTAGGAGAGCATAATCTTGTATGAGGCCAAGTATGACCTAGATATAGGCGTTTTCTTATGAGAAAAGCAAGGTATAACTGATTCTATAGAGAGGCTAAGGCTTAGTAGAGTTCAAGCAGTGACAAGGAGTAGAGGCATGACCGAATTTGTGTAGAGGCTAAAGCCTAATATTGCTTGTCCAATCATAGGAGCAAGGAAATATCTTGTGCAATGATAGGAGCAAGTAAGGGTCTAAGGTAGAGAATCAACCTAGCATGATCTCTCATCGAGCAAAGAGCAGAGGCTGGATAATACGGTTGTTCTTCTATGGATGAACGAAGACTGAATATCTATCTTGGAAGAGAGCAACCCTAATTCCAAATGAATGTACTCCTAGTCAAGTTGGTGAGCTTCGAGGGATGAAATACCTAGGAACATGCTTGCAAAGTTTGAAGGAATCTCAAATGTCATGAACTTAATGTTTTGGGATTTTTGGATGTGTAAGGGTGTAGAGCCTTGATCTTGGTTAATGATACCTAGTAGTAGTACCGTCAATATGGCATCATGCAGTAAAAATCATTATGTAGATGAGGCTCGAAAATCAAGTGAGGCTTACTAAGGTAACGTGGATTTGTATGCGCAATAAACCTCAACAAGGGTAACGAAGCTCTGCAAGGTAATGAAAATATGCGAGGCGCTTAACAAGGTAATGAGGCTCAATAAGGAAATGAAGCTCGTTTAGCTTGGAGGTTGAGCCGCACCCATAAGGCTTGAGTGTACCTCATCCAACCAACCTATCTTTGGCTAACTAGAAGGTTTATAGAATGACCGTTTCGCTTCTAGTCATAAATGACTATTTTTCCCTTGGTTAAGAATAACATCATTTACATATTTTTCCCTTGCTTAATTACTTTTTACTTATTTAAAAGGTGATATGCATATTGGTGTTATATGGTTGATAAGAGATTAATATATTATAAGGTCAGACATTTTTCGTGATCTATATACATGTTGCTTCTTCTAGTGTAAGAAGAGAGAAAAACTGAGTATGTTCAAACAAGAGGTGGGTTCAAATAGTAATCTAGTGATTAGCTTTATTGCTGTGAATTTATATGAATATATGGAAAGGGAACCCATGGTTTGAATGTTGATTATGCCTTCAGACGGTTATACTGGGATGTATAAGGGAACTAAGATCATAGAGAAGATTTAAAGATGCAATCGGAATGTTTGAAGAAATTACCAAAGAGAATATAAATTTAGATTACTACTTTTAATTAGAAAGTACACAAGCTGGATTTTAATTAATTAGAAACTTAGGATATTAATTTTAAAATATATCATGAAGAATTGTATATTTATCACCAACGAAGGTGACTGCCATCAATTCTGGATAAGAAATAACTGGAAAAAAAATCTTCAGAAAAATATTTTCTGTAAGGTTCTAGATATTATGAAACATCTTAAGATCCTTAATCTCAAAACTATACATAACTGATCAATGAATTGTAATATAAGTTTTACTTAAACATACCTCTATAAATGGAATCTTTAATTTTGTTTACCCTTGTTATTTCAATTTTAATCAATTTCCTTTACTTTTCTCTGAGTATACAATGGGGAAAAAAGAAAATTGGAACTTTGTTACTCGAAAGAACGACAAAGTTATTCCTAATTTACTGATTCTTTTGTGGTTTTATTTTATACTCGATTAGTTCTTAGGAACTTCAATCATTCAGATCTATCGCGAATCTTCTCATAATCGTTCTTTTTTCTTTCTAGTCTTTCTTGGTTGAAATTTTGCAATAATAATTGTAGCACCCTGTGTTTTTCCTACTATACATACTCTAGGATGAGTCATAGAAGCGTCATCTCAAATCTGTGATGCAAACTTGGGATGCACCATTGACTACAATAATGCACAATCTCGAACTGGTGATACATACTTAGCACGGGTGATATATTTTGACGCAAATACATCATTTGGAAATGGCGTGGACCTTATGATACGTCATTGGTCACAATGTATATATCATCTTGAACATATGATGCATACTCTGGAAAATTGGGGCACCATCTAGGCATTATGATGCATCAGTTTGGGTTATGGTGCATCATCTTGGAATTATAATGCGCTTGTTTGGGTTATGATGCATCAATTTGACAATTATGTGGCGTTAGAGGCCTTGGGGATTTTTCATGTCATATTGCTCAATATTCTTATAATTTAGAAATGTTGGTAAGACTTATATAGGGAAGGATTTTTATAGCATTACCCGGTTGAACCTGTTGGGTTGGTATGTCAAGGCAGTTTTCAAATTTATATGCCAAAATGCATTCTTGATTTAATTAGCCTTCTAAAATCAGTTTCAAACTAGATTAGGTTTAAAAAGTAGAGTACGAAATCAAAGCTATCCTTGAGTACTGAAGATTGAAGACTCACGAAAACACCAATGGAGAACTTCATTAAAGGTCAGTAACATATACTTCATTCTCTTGTTTGTTCTACCTCTCTATCTATTGAAACAAAGTGGTCACTCTTTGGAACAATTCATATGATGGTAAATATACTTTTGTGAATATAATCGAGGAGTTTTGATCCTAATACTTTATTGAGAATAACCATTAACCTTCGAAATGTGTTCATGTTATAGTGAACACAAAGATGAAATCAACGAGTCAAGAATCACTCAATTTCGAGTTATAACGAAGTAGTTATGAGTGATTTATTAATACTGAAAAAATGTGTGGATAAAGGTTGATTTCGAGAATAGGATATTGTACACGAACTTTTAGCGAACTGAAACCGTAAATACGTGACTAAAGGCTTATTCAAGTACTTGGTGTTTCCTTTCCTAGACAAGGTATATTTGTAGTTAAGAAATCTAGCCTTGATCATTCACTATAAATAGAGGTTTCATGTAACTACACAAACCATCCCTTGAAAAATTGTGCGTGAGTTGTAAAAGGTTGTTTTCCAAATCTTTGTTCTTCATAAACAAGAGTGATATGTTAAATATTTTACTTTGGGATCGTAAAATATAGGCAAGATATCTTCTTTGATAGTTATGGAACCTGTATCTAGGTGATTTTTATAAATCCTAGACTTGATGGATCAACATATCTCTAGATCATTTATAGGTAATCTTGTGAGGGAGAATCAATTAGGTTACGAAACGTGTAAACTGTAAGATTTTCAAGAACATCTTCTAAAGATAACTAACGTTCTGCTGAAAAATTAAAAAAGGTGCGCGAATACACTATAAAAAGACCTCAAATAGACGAATAGGCCGAAATCATCGGCTAAAGTCGATTTTGTCTACGACTGGGATTTGATGAGTGAATTTAGCAGTCAGAGCTAGTGTTGGGCAAAGCTATCATGCGATAGACCTTGTCCAACACTGTAATCTATCTCCTAAACTTTGGTATACTACAAGTTTGTGAGAAAAACTGGATGTGACATGTGGTTTCTTAGGTTATGGCCGACTCCATCTTAGAGTTCGAAACCTATTATTAATCAGTTGGATAAAGAGTCAGCCACTCGATATGGTAGAGGGTAGGCAGTCGGCTATGTTTTAAACGACCAAATATGAGACTTGGAAAATAACTTGTAATAAGTTGGAAGATCGCTAAACAACTTATATGGATAGTTACTAAGTAGTGTGGTCCTCCTAGGGTGGAGAATTGATTTTCATTCTCTTTTTCCCTTCTGTAAAGTTCAGAGCCTTTTTCATAAAAGTTTTTTTTATGCCTGGTGAACGTTTTGCTCCTCGTCCTCTATGGCGGCGGGGTGTTTATTCATGTTTTCTTGAACATGATGGTATGCCCTCTCATTTGTTTGATTCGTCGGTTCTTATTGATCTAATCTCTAGATCATCACCGATGTTTTGTCGGAAAGACCTATCTGTTCACATATCGTCTTTAACCCATTTATGGTTTAGGGAAATTGATTTGTCTGCTAGTGGATTGGTCTTTTTGCTGGAAGATCTCCATTCGCCGTTGTATCTCTTAACTTAGAAACACTTCACACTATGTGGTTTTAAACACTATTTATCTTGGAAACACCTTCTATTGTGTGTTTCTGCATGCTATTTTAGATTAGAAACACTTTCTGCTGCTGCGTGGATTATCTTTAAATCAGATGACAGAAGTTCTTGTGTTTTTAGCTGGTGCTAGATGATTCGTGTCCTTCGAAGATCCATGATTTGTGTAAATTATTACTGTTCTTTCTAGACGATCGCCCGAGCTGCTGAGGATGCTGAGGTATAAAATATTGTCTTAATATTTTAAGGTATATATACCTTGCCCCTGTTTTATATCTGAGCATCTGATGCCATGTGTGTCGTGTAGTGAGGGAAGGTTGCTGATGGTTCTAAGCCGTTGAATGTGTTCGGATTTGTTGTTTCCGCGTTGTTTTGGTGACTTTGGGGATGATGAGGTATTGCACGAGGCTGCTCCTGCTCGTGATGGTGCTGCTGATCTGAGATTGGGATCGTAGATGCTCCAATCGGGCGATATAACTACTCCTGATGCTGTCGAGGGCGAGAATAAGGTGGACATCGAGTGGGATGCTCCTGGCGAGGCATAATTGTGATGCTCTTTTGTTCTATTTTTATATTTAAGAACTCTTTTGGTCCTTTTGGTTAATATGTCCTCCTGTTATGTCCGAGGTGATGTAAGATTGTCGGAAGTAAGTCCTCGTGCTCCTTCCGAGGCATTATTATGCTGACTTTTTTGTTTCGAAAAGTCCTCAAATGTTGGAGGTAAATAATACTTGTAATTGAAGTACTTGTTGATATGATAGTTTTTTCTTGCTGAAATATTTCTGCATTATATTTTTATGTGAATGGCTTTGAGGGGTATTTATGTATACTGTTGGTCCAACCATGGGTGACAAAGCCAGGAGTGATCAATTCCTTAATCAGATAGGGCATCTCTTACGGTGTTGGACTTCGAGTATAACACATTTCCCTTCTCTCCTTAGTCTTATGCCTTCATGGGCCTGATTCTTTAATAGTGTCCAGGTTAGGTTACACTTGTCCCTGGGTTAAGTGATCAGTTATTTGAGTCATTTGTTTATTAACCGTTGCTTGTAGGGCAATATCTCGGTCAAGTGATTCTTTCCTTGGCCAAAGGAGAGTACCTTGATTTTGGATATCTCATGTTATCGCAGGACATCATCCGATTTCGTGATCGTGATGGCATTACCTTAGGTATGTTTCCGTCTTAGGTAGCTTAGGATGTTCCCCGCTTCATCTTGCTTCATTTAGCTAGATGGCATTGCCTTAGGTCTGTGTCCGTCTCGGGAAGCTTAGGTATTGTACCCACATCATTCCTTGTAGAACAGAAGGTGTGGCTAGCGTTGTACCATAATCTTGATGGTCTTTTGTTATAATGCAAATATGGCATGATTATTTTATATGCAAATGCAAGGAAAATTAAGGAAAAAAATTAAAGCAAAAAATTGCAAGCAAACAAGTAAAAGAGACAAATAAATAAACACAAATACAGGAAATAATGAAAACAAATGGAAAAATAAGTGTGCAAAAGGAGTAATTTTATTATTCTCAAAAGAGGGTTTATAAAACCTTAGTATGTTAGAGTGAGGTTTCATGACCTTTTACCAGTAGAGGTTCGAAACCTATTTTCATATTTTATCCTTCTAAGCGATGAGTTGTTTAAACATTGTATTGCTTGAGGTATTTGATATTCCAGGGGATGTGTAGTTCTTCCTCGTTAGGTTTTAGCAATATGTATGCTCCATCGCCTGCTTTGGAAATGACTGTAAGTGGGCTTTCCCATGTGGGAGAAAATTTTACTGACTCGCGCTGGTATGGCGGGATTTCTCGCCAGACTTTATCGCCCAAGCTAAATTGCCCCTGATGAACACGTTTGTTGTATTCTCGGGCCAACCTCCGGTGGTAATTTTCTATTCTCTGAAGATCTATTTCTCGGTTTTCCTCGAGATCGTCTAGCTTAGCGAGTATCATGTCCGAGGTTAGGTTCTTTTCCCAAGCCTCGGTCTTGGTCGTCGGGATCATTGCTTCGGTTGGTATGATCGCTTCTGTGCCATAGGTGAGAGCGAAGGGATTCATCCATGTTGCTTCTCTTCTAGTGGTCCGAAAGGCCCATAGAAATTGTGTAATTGCTCACACCATCTAGAACCGTGTCCATCTAGCTTCTTTTTGAGCATGTCGGCGATGGTTTTGTTAGTTGGCTCTGCCTGGCCATTACTCTTGGGGTAGATGGGAGTGGATTTGTTCTTCCTTATCTTAAAACAGTTAAAGAGGAGATCAATGTTTTTCCCTCGGAGTTGGGCCCCATTTGACATGATGGCGGCTGGGATACCGAAGCGACATATGATGTGTTCAAAGAGAAATTTAAAGACATCGTGGTCTCGGATGTGCCTGAGGGCTGAGGCTTCTACCCATTTGGTAAAGTAATCTGTAGCTAGGATTAGGTATTTTCGTTGCCCTGTGCCAGCTTGTAGGGGGTCCAACGATGTCGACCCCCCATTTGGCGAATGACTAAGGGCTGAGTACTAATTTT
This sequence comes from Papaver somniferum, assembly GCF_003573695.1. Classification (NCBI taxonomy): domain Eukaryota; kingdom Viridiplantae; phylum Streptophyta; class Magnoliopsida; order Ranunculales; family Papaveraceae; genus Papaver; species Papaver somniferum. Next base: position 9,138,210 of record NW_020622381.1, read on the forward strand.
AAATCCATCGATGGTGCATGTCTTCTTTTACAAAATTTTGGCACTCTAAACATAATGTCGCCATTTGTTTCGAGTCCTCATTCATGCGAGGCCAAAAATATCCTTGTAATCTGGCTTTATGAGCTAGGGATCTTCCCCCGGTATGGTTTCCGGCATAACCATAATGTATTTCTTTCAATATTTCCTGGCCCTCAGGAAAGGAAAGACATCTAAACAAGGGTCCCAGATATGACTGTCTGTATAGTACGCCATCTCTGAGTTGATAGTTGGGAGAAACTTTTTAGTTGCATAATAAATAAACTCCAGAGCCAAAAAATTTATGCTTATTTAGGATGGCACTAACCAATCTAAGTGGATGGAAGCATTTTGGTTTTAGGAGTTAAGGGACCAATCTGACTAGATGGAAACATCTAAAGAGTTTATTCATAAAAGCATAAAGCTCAGGTGTTAGAAATAACATGATAGTTTCGCCATATTTTGTTGAGTCCTTTTCATTTTTGTTTCTATTTTATTTTTAAACTATGTTTCTCAAGGTGATTAGGTGGGGCTTACGATTCAAGTTGTTACCACAGTTAGGGTAAAATAGAGCGACAAAAAAAAAGTTATTGAAAAAAATAATAATATTTAGACCAGACCATTTGACCAAACGGAATAAAATTCAATAAAGTCGACTACTGGAACCCTTGTATATGCTAGTTGTGTTGACCAAGAGTTAGGATTATCTTACACTGGTTCCCTTGTATATGCCAGTGATTTGATACTAGTCAGACTATCTCAGTCATTTAGGATAGGATTATTTTGGCAGTGGCCTTCAGACAGATATGAGAAACACCGTTCACTTAGTCAACATCAAAACCATCTATATTTTTCTATATCCATCTCTTAATATATCCATATGATTAGTCTGACTCCGAGTATGATTTCCATCGTGAAACTATCTTAGTAGAGCTCTGTCACTTATATGAATTTTAGTATGCTTGAGTGGAAACTCGTGTACAACAATTGGAATTTCGCATCAGGGTACTTCCTCCTGTAATTAATAAGTATGCCAACCAAGGAGGTTCTTTAGTGCTTTCTAAGATTTTGCCTAAATATCTAGGGTCTGGAATAATGATTTTGTGGGTATATCTCTGGTAAGCCCTCCCGAGACTATAACTCGGCCGCTAGGGCCACCTAGGGGTTTAAAGACTTATTGCGTATGCTAAATGCAATCGACGATGCCTGCGAAAGTGAGTTAGGATTTTATTTTGTAGTTTTGATTTGCTCGGCACTAGCAAATAATAAGTTTGGGGGTATTTGATAGACGCATTTATGTGTCTAATATATCTCATTTGTATATACTGTTAGTGCCCATTTTTATACTTATTATGGTGTTTTATTTATTTATAGGTGTTTTTGGAAAAATAATCTTTTGAGGCGAAATTGGTTTAAAATGCGGCGTTTGGAGCTCCGTTGATAGCGCACCGAAAGTACCCCAGAAGTGCACCGAAAACATCCCAGAAATGTCCTGGAAGAACCCAGAAAAATTACTATTTCTACCCAAAATTACTAGTTCAGCCGAAATTGCTAAAGGGACACCCAGACTGGATTAAGGGGACACCATCTTCAACATTAGGGGGACCTAATCCAGTCTGGGTGTCCCTTTAGCAATTTGGGATGAAATAGTAATTTTGGGTGGAAATAGTAATTTTTCTGGGTTCTTCCAGGACATTTCTGGGATGTTTCCGGTGCACTTCTGGGGTACTTCCGGTGCGCTATCAACGGAGCTTCAAACGCCGCATTTTAAACCAATTTCGCCTCAAGATTATTTTTCCAAAAACACCTATAAATAAATAAAACACCATAATAAGTATAAAAATGGGCACTAACAGTATATACAAATGAGATATACTAGACACATAAATGCGTCTATCAAATACCCCCAAACTTATTATTTGCTAGTCCCGAGCAAATCAAAATTACAAAATAAAATCCTAACTCACTTTCGCAGGCATCGTCGATTGCATTTAGCATATGCAATAAGTCTTTAAACCCCTAGGTGGCCCTAGCGGCCGAGTTATAGTCTCGGGAGGGCTTACCAGAGATACACCCACAATATCATTACTCCAGACCCTAGATATTTAGGCAAAATCTTAGAAAGCACTAAAGAACCTCCTTGGTTGGCATACTTATTAATTACAGGAGGAAGTACCCTGATGCGAAATTCCAATTGTTGTACACGAGTTTTCACTCAAGCATACTAAAATTCATATAAGTGACAGAGCTCTACTAAGATAGTTTCACAATGGACATCATACTCGGAGTCAGACTAATCATATGGATAGATTAAGAGATGGATATAGAAAAATATAGATGGTTTTGATGTTGACTAAGTGAACGGTGTTTCTCATATCTGTCTGAAGGCCACTGCCAAAATAATCCTATCCTAAATGACTGAGATAGTCTGACTAGTATCAAATCACTGGCATATACAAGGAAACCAGTGTAAGATAATCCTAACTCTAGGTCAACACAACTGGCATATACAAGGGTTCCAGTGGTCGACTTTGTTGAATTTTATTCCGTTTGGTCAAATGGTCTGGTCTAAATATTATTTTTTATTTTTTATAATTTTTTTTTTCATTCTCAGTCACTCTATTTTACCCTAGCAGTGGTAACAACTTGAATCGTAAGCCCCACCTAATCACCTAGAGAAACATAGTTTAAAAATAAAATAAAATAGAAACAGAAATGAAAAGGAATCAACAAAATATGGCGAAACTATCATGTTATTTCTAATACCTGAGCTTTGTGCTTTTATGAATAGACTCTTTAGATGTTTCCATCTAGTCAAATTGGTCCCTCAACTCCTAAAACCAAAATGCTTCCATCCACTTAGATTGGTTAGTGCCATCCTAAATAAGCATAAATTTTTAGGCTCTGGAGTTTATTTATTATGCAACTAAAAAGTTTCTCCCAATACCCCCAAACTTAAATCTAACATTGTCCTCAATGTTCTAAAGATAAAATTAAAAACATGAACAAGGAGAAACTGTTACCATTTGAAGTAAAAGAGTTAAGGAAGGATATTACCGGGTTGCATGAGATTGGGTTACCTCCCAAGAAGTGCTAAGTTTAAAGTCCTTATCCAGACTTAGGAAAGGTTTAGTCAACTCGAACCGTATAACAATAATCGGAATAACTGTGGGTCTTCAAACCAAAAAGAGCTGACAAAAGGAGACTGCCACAAGCCAGAGAGTGATAGTCTTCCTTAAACAGATGTGTCGACCCTAATCTCCTAAGATAATTAGGTTTAGTCTCAAAACTTAAAAATTGACACATTTTAAACTCATATGTTCCCACAATTGGAAGAAAAGTATTTGGTGGGAAAACAAAGTCAATCTTGGTATCATAGCCTGGGTTAACCACATCAACCAGAGGATGGGTTACTAACAACTGAGCTTCTCTCTGGACATCATTAGGTTCAGGTAAAAGTGCACGAAGATAATCTTGTAAGATGGTTGAGGCACAAATGTCAAGTCCTACACGAGGGAACTTTCTAAGAGTTAAAGCACCTGGAGACTGATAATCACCCCCAAACTTAGAGTTTTCTGTGTCTCTAGAAATACTGGTTACAACTTCCCTAATTTCTAGGTCATCGGATTCCTGAAAATGGTCAATTGATTCTTCTAAGTCGGGTTCATCCTCACTCTTCTTTTTCTAAGTCTAATGTTTCTAAATTTCTAGACTCTAAAACAATATTCTCCGAATAAACTCGTTCCTCAAAACTATCATCGGCTTCGTAGACAGGAAATACTACATCGTCGAGGGTATCTCTAGTCAAATCCTCGTCCTTTTGAATAGGTGAATAATTATTAAAATTATTTGGATTTGAAATAGAAATAATATTATCATTGTAAAGCTCAATTGGAGTATCCATTTCCTGATCACTATTCCTACATAAGTATGATTCTCCATCAACACTATCCTCATCATAATAACATGAAAAAGATCGAACCTCATCAAAACAAGTAGTGCTACCAATTCTAACCTTGTTATATTGATTATGTAAATGATTATCTTCATTCTCAAGGGTATTATTGGATACACTATATTGGCAATTCAAGTAATTTCGAGCAATTCGTTCGTTCGTCTCAGCTATCCGCTTGAGGTGGTCTTCTAAAGAAGGTTCACTCATTATTGTAGTTCTTTCGTCTATAATTATACTATTCATCTCAGCTAACTTACGCGTCGACTCAGCTAACTTCCTGAGGGACTCTTCTAAAGGAGGAATAGGAACAGAGGGATCATAAAAAGGACCACTTTTCAAAAGTTTGATTGTATCCTCTAGAGACGAAGAACTAGTACTATAATCTTCTTTCTCGTAAGACTGATGCATGTGTAGATAGTAATTGGGCTCACCAAGGTATGACCCATATCCTTCCAAAGGATGGCGTTCCCAACCACTATTCCCAACATGGTCATAAAAAGGATGATGTCCATATTCATATTCAGGTCGATACTCATTGTATTGGCTTCTATCATACCAGTTCGACATTCTTAATTGCAAGGGAATTCTACACAATCACAAACAAGGCTGACTCGACCAAATCAAACCTATAGAATCTAGCAAACAAAAAGCATGATGGCTCCATTTAGATTGTTTTCTACACCAGCTTCTATTCCTTCGAAAAGGAATTCGTTACAATTTGAGCACACCCCTTTGGAATCAATACGAGCTAATGTAAGTTGAATCGAGGCGAGGGAAGCTCAGTGGAGCTTTGATACCCAAAGCCTCACCGGTATTACATGGCGGCGCAGTCACGCATTCAACTTACAGAAACCATCAAGAACTTTGAAGTATGCTTAAAAGAGTAACCAATATTTTTCGAAAGATTTTCCTACCAAGATCGTTACCCTATCGGTCTCGTTATAATCAAATTTTAAGCTCGGGTTCGCGTTAGGTTTCGTTTACCTAAGGCGGGCAAGAAGGGAGCGGTGATGAAATCCGAACCCTTATCTTGTATTGGCCAGGCCTTGCCCTTTACTAGGAATTTAAAAACAGTCCAAATTCGTCCTCAATCAATGAATCACCTTAAGAAATACAATAACTCGCTTACAGGATATTCGCGAGTGTTTCGATGGACTTACCTCCCGTACCAGAAGGGGGATGAACCGTTGAAGTCGACTCGGTCCACGACTCCTATGTCATGTACGAACCCGAGGGGCCGAGACGATATAGTAATCGTCGTCCTTCCCTGCACACAATTTATATATAATTTTTTTTTTAATTAATAATACCCTTCCGTAGGGTATGAAAAATAATGTCCCAAAATTTAAATTCCAAAGTCCATAAAAAAAAGTGCAAAAGAAAAAATAAAGTCTAAGAAAAATAAAAAGTCTAAAAAAAATAAAATACAAATCTCTCTCTTTTTTTTCTCTATTTTTTTTATCAAAATAAAAAAAATAAAAAATCTTCTTCTTTCGCCCCTTTCGCTTTGCCTTTTACTCCAGTCTTTAAGTATTCACCAAAAACTTTGGCAAAATTTTCTTTCGCTCCAACTTCCAAAATCTGAAAGAAAAAGACAAAAACCCAAAAACGTAAAGAAGAACAAAAATAAAAATAATCCTAAAAAAAATAAAAATAAATCTATATACAAGTCCGCGTCGGCGGCGCCATTTTTTGTTGTAGTATTAATTTTGCGGTAAATAAGAATTCGTTGCTCGGACTTGAAAAGATTTTTAAAACAAAAATATATACAAAATTTGTCACAGGATCAAGAGACACTGGGACTCAGGATTCCACCATTAATCATTCACAGGATTCATATATTTATTCCAAATAGTTATAGCTCAAATAATAAGGACTCTCATTCTTGCCAAGGTAGATTTTTAGAAGATTAACTGTAAATCGAAAGCATGGCATATCAAAAGCAGTATGACCAAGCATAAACCATCAAATGAAATGACAATCAATTAAGAAAAATCATAAAACGAATAATAAAAAGTGCAAATAGTCAAAAAGAATTAAATATAATTATCATATGCGTGAAATATGGCTTCCTCTATCATCCCAGTATTGGGGTTTAGCTACTCATATTAATCATGTTCTCAAAATACATTTTTATAGCTCAAAAAGTTGATTAAAAGATGAGAAAATGCTAAAACAAAGATTCGCAACAGTTATAAGCGTTACAATTGCGCTGTATAAAACAAAACTGAAGTGTAGTAAAGAACGATACAACCTTAGTGTTGTAAACAACGACACAAGTGAACTGCTGCGGGTACTGTTGAAGAACGACGCTTCTGGAGCGTCAGTTCTTCATCTTCTTCCTCCTCCTCGAGCGCAGCAGCAGTAGCAGGAGAGATTTCTCCCCTTCGCTTCTCTCTGCTCCAAAACTTCCCCAAACTCTTGATAACCCTCTATCAGCTCCCAAGGGTCCCTTTTATACCCAACAGGCGCAACGAATCACTCGCAATAACTCCACATCTCCATTACTCGGAAAATATTTTTTTCCATTTTCTTCACTGTCAGCCGAGATATGATCTTCTCCATCCCCTCTGCCTGAGCATATGAGTTGTAATACTTCCATAGTTGCATAAACACTTAAAAAAATCAGATATCTTCCCCATTTAGTCCACAAAACTTCCCAAAAATTCCTCTCATAGAGAACTCGAGCGTATCTCCCCTGTTTAACTCACGATTGAAAGTTAGCGGATTCTAGCCAAATTTAACTCATTCCAACGCTCAGAATAATCTTGTTATACTCAATAGATATGACCCAATTAATTCCAGCCATTTAGTCTCTCCACAAATCCATCGAAAACAATTTGAAAATCTGCCAGAGAGAGAATATATTTTCCCGCCAAAACCATTATTTGAATTTTTTGTTTCCCGCCAAAATTGTTCTTGATGTTTTGATCAATTGGTGATTATCCAGCCAATTCTAACTGAATTCGATCATACCACTACCTCTGTTTAGCTCAATGGAAGATACCCAATGATTTTTAGCTGTTTAGTCTCACTATAAGACCTCCAAAATCCTAACCCTAATTTGACAGCACTATTCACCCATTTTCCCTCCAAAATTCAAATATTTGAAATGTTGAAGATGGTGTCCCCCTAATCCAGTCTGGGTGTCCCTTTAGCAATTTGGGATGAAATAGTAATTTTGGGTGGAAATAGTAATTTTTCTGGGTTCTTCCAGGACATTTCTGGGATGTTTCTGGTGCACTTCTGGGGTACTTCCGGTGCGCTATCAATGGAGCTCCAAACGCCGCATTTTAAACCAATTTCGCCTCAAAAGATTATTTTTCCAAAAACACCTATAAATAAATAAAACACCATAATAAGTATAAAAATGGGCACTAACAGTATATACAAATGAGATATATTAGACACATAAATGCGTCTATCAATAGTTTCCCGATCGGGATATCACTTTGTGTGCGATCTTTTGGTCGCTTGGGAGATCGCCGTTGGCTAGGTATTTTATGATTGGGGTTCTCCAATCGTCCTCGGGCAAAGCCTCCTTTTGGCTTATTGTGTCCATATTGAGGATTTTCATATCTCCTTCTATGGGCATGGAGGGAAGTAGTACTCTCTCGACTCTTACATTTGTGGCCTCCGGATCTGTCGTCATGGAGGCAATGAAATCTAAGGCATCGGCGTGCCTATTTTTGTTCCTGTTTAGGTGTCGGAAAGTGATGTTAGGTATCTGTTCGATATAATTTTTGGCGAGTTGAAGATATCTTTGTAAACACGCATCGGAAGCTTGATATATTCCATCTATCTGTCAGACGATAAGCTGTGAGTCACTCGTGAGTCTCACTTCATTGATGCCAAGTGCAATTATCACTCGTAGGGCATGTATGACTGCCTCGTACTCGGTTATGTTATTAGTAGCGGGGAATTCTAGCCTAAGGTTATAAACGATCTTGCGTACTGTCGGAGTCGTAAAGACCATTCTGATGCCAGATCCTTCTGAATTACATGACCCGTCTACGAATACTTCCCATCGTCTGGGATTCTCCGAGCGAAGCAGCTCGGGTGGATCTTCTAGCTCGTCCTCCATTCCTCGATTTCTTCGATTTCATCGGTAACATCTAGAGAGAAGTCAGCTAAGAAATCCGCAACAACTTGGGTTTTTATTGCTGTTTGGTCTTGATATTTCAACCCAAATTATTTGATTTGGGATCCCTGTTAGAGCATTGCTCGGTCGAACTCGCAAGCGTTTCTATCTCAAGCTTGTTGTTAAATTTTAGTTGTCAAAACTATGTGTCTTGATTTCTAGTCTACTTATAGCTAAGTCTCGGACTAGGATAGTTAAGTGTAATTGAGCTCCAGACTCCATGGCGATCATCTTACGAAGACGAAGAATTACTCAAGGGACCAGTGGAACTTCATCCGACTAAAAGGTATGTGGAGACTTGAGCTTATCTATCACTCAAAAGTCTATCTACTCTATCTCCTACTCTTGAGACAAACGTCGTATAAGTATGATAGTTTTCATACAGACACATTTACTATTTCAAGCCGAGTTTACTCGCCTATCTTTTTCTCGAAATATGTGTTGGTAAGCTTTCAATTTAACCATTTTTCATCTTTAGCCGTGACAAAAGTCATGATGACTTTTCAATCTTGAAAATGGGTTTAATGACGATAGTTGTGAATAACGACTATTATAACATTATAGAAGAATGTTTCAATGATTGAAATGTAGAGTTGAGATCAACATCTATGGATATAAGCATATATAGTGTGTTCGCACATTATTGTATAAATCCATGTACCGGAAACCAAGTGTGTGCATACGATATTGGTAAAGGAAACAGTTGGGTACGCGTACCCGTACACGTACTGGCGGAACTTTTCCTCCCGGAAAATTCTTCTGAGTTTGGAGTTTACGAACTCATAAACCAGTCACCTTAGGTACGCATACCCGTACGCGTACTGGCGGAACTTTTCTACCCGAAAAATTCTGCTGAGTTTGGAAACCAAAACCAACTCAAATCCGGTATCTAAGGTACGCATACCCGTACGCGTACCCAAGATGGTTATTTCTCAAACCGGTAGTTCATGAACTTAAAACAATAAATTATAAGGAATGCAATCTTTGTAAACCGTGGCTATATTGTTCATGAATTGATTCAAATGAATCAAACCGATTTTGTTTCAATTGTGTCTATGAATAAAGACCTAAGCAATTGAACAACTCTTCAACTAGTGTACACGTTTAGGTACAGTTACTCAAACCTAAATGAAATACATTTCATTTGTGTATGACAAGCTAAGTTTCGATCTAACGGTTGAAAGATATTAGCTTGGTTGAATCAGGTTTTTCATTTAACGGTGAATATTGAATTCTTTGTTACTAAGCTAACATAGATTGCAAACCCTGATTTGAAAACTATATAAGGGAGAACTGTAGCAACTGGAAAAACTAATCCCCACACCTCTTGTGTGATACTAGTTGGTTTAGCTAGAGTCGATTCTCCTTTAAACTTAGGTTTCTTCTCGACACCCTGTAGGTTAACGACTTAAAGACTTCATTGGGATTGTGAAACCAGACGAAACTACTTCTCTTGTAGTTGAGCGATGTGATCTTGCCATTTTCTATCGTACGAGTTCAATTGAATAATTGACTTGAGATTATATCTCCGATAGGGAAACATAAAAAGAAATCACAAACATCTTCGTCTCATCGTTTGTGATTCCACAATATCTTGTTTCGCTACCATACAATTAAGATTATTGTGAGGTGATTGACAATACTAGGCTATTCTTCGGGAATATATGTCCGGGTTATCAATTAGTTCCTTTTCACCTTGATTTCTATCAAAAGACGGAACAAACTCTTAGGTTTATCTATGGAAGACAGATTTATCTATTATCATAGACTTTTCTGTGTGATACAGATTTGTTTAATAAAGTATTCGACTTTGGGTCATAGCAACTCTTGGTTGTGGGCGAGATCAGCTAAGGGAATCAAGTGTGTAGTATCCTGTTGGGATCAGAGACGTAAGGAGCGCAACTGTACCTTGAATCAGTGTGAGATTGATTAGGGTTCAACTACAATCCAGACCGAAGTTAGTTTGTAGTAGGCTAGTGTCTGTAGCGGCTTAATACAGTGTGGTGTTCAATCTGGACTAGGTCCCAGGGTTTTTCTACATTTGCGGTTTCCTCGTTAACAAAACTTCTGGTGTCTGTGTTATTTCTATTCCGCATTATATTTTGTTATATAATTGAAATATCACAGGTTGTGCGGTGTATCGATCAATTGTAAAATCCAACCTTTGGTTGTTGATTGGAAATTGATTGATCCTTGGATATTGGTATTTGGTACCATGCAAGTTTATATCTCTTGTATTTGATAAAGACTCACAGATTTCTGTTTGTTTGAGTATAGATCAAATTAAGAGATAGAGATATTAAATCCTTGATATACTTTTTATTAAGATTGAGTCTGACTGTCTATTTGATTCTCTTAATAGGGTATTAAAGTTTTTCCATACAGATTTCTAATCGAAATATTGGGTGAGGTAGTTAGACCCCCGCATTTTCAATTGGTATCAAAGCAGGCAAACACGTTCAAGACCTCGAAAGTCTGTGTTTGTGGTGATCTGACTAGATGGACAGTAAAGTCTCTATAAACGCTTCACCAGGAATAAACCACAATCTTAGAGAATGTTCTAAAAACCTTGTTATTCTTCAAAGGAAGTTGGATGAACAAATCCGGATCAGCCATGATCTTGCTGCAGTAATTGTAAAGCATAAGGATTTGAAGTATGTCAAAAAGTGTTCAGTGATGATGAATAACTCATTTGATTCCTCCCTAAAGGATCATAGTAAGTCAAGTATTAAACAAAGTATATGCTTTAAGAAACTTGATAGAAGGAAGAAATTCTCAAATAAGATTACTGATGTTGGACCTTGTATGTTTTGTGAGTCTCACAATCACAATCAACATACGTGTGCACGTTTTCAGAAAAGTATAAAAGTTGCGAGCAATCTCCACAAGAAAGATGAACAACTGTTTGCTTATCTAAAAAGGTGTAGAATACTGACAAGAAATTCTAAACGGGAAAGTAGTGTTAGTATGTGAGCTTTTGCCTTAAAATCAACATCACCCTTCCAATGGTTTCTTGACAGTGGTTGTAGCTGACATATGACTGGTGACCTTTCGTGGGTTGTCTCCACAAGCGACTTTGAAGGAGGACCAGTTACTTTCATAGATGGGAGTTGTTGCTACATTAGCAAGAAGGGTACGATCAAGCTTTCCGGTGTTCCGGAAATCCATGATGTAGTATATGTCAAAGGTATGACTGCAAATCTTCTATCTATCAGTCAAATCTGTGACAAAGACCATAGAGTTGTCTTCAATGCAAACGGATGTGACATTGTAGACAAAACTGGAAAAGTAATTTTTCAAGGAACTCGTGGTAAAAATAACTGTTATCTTCTTGATACTCAGTTTAGCAATTGTTGCAATTTGACTAAGGTGGAATCTACACATCTTTGGCATGAGCGTTTTGGTCACATCAATTATCTTCTCTTAACTAAGATCATTAATAAAGAACTTGTTAGAGGCGTGATCGAATTTTAGATAGTGGTAAATAGAGTTTTCGTTCACTCGGAATTTGTTGGATTGATTTTAGGCTTAAATATAAAACGTACTCAAAAATAAGGATATATATATACAAATTTTGTGACGGGATGAAGAAATGACTGGGACTCGGGATTCCACCAATTCTCACATTCATGCGATTCAACTATTAATTCCAGACAATTAAAGCTCATAAAATAACAAACATCGACTCTAAATCTTTGTCAAGGTAGATTTTATAAAGAATTATATGTAAATCACAAGCATGACGCATCTAAAGTACCTAAGACTAAGCATGCGACATCTAACAAAATCACAAATAATCAAGAAAAATCATAAATCAATTATAATAGTGCAAATAGTCATAAAGGAATTAAATAGAATTACCACATGGGTGAAAAACAACTTCCTCCGTCGTCCCAGTGATGGGTTCTAGCTCCTCATGGTGAAAATACGCCCAAAGAAATCTTTCATTGCTCAAAAAGGTGTTTGCAAGGAGAAAAGGTACAAAGCAGTGTGTTTGTAACAATTATAATTGTTACAGAACCAACTGTTACAGAGAAACACTTAACATACTGTTGCGAATTCGAAATAGTTGTTACAAAAACTGTTACAAAGATATTGAATTTGAAACTATAGGTAACAGTTTTCTGCGACTGCTTTTAACTGCTGTTTCGTGTTCTTCTTCTTCTTCTTCAATGGCAGCAGCAGAGACAAGCTCTGCAACTCCCAATCCTCAGCCTCTGTTCGAACCCCTCACCCTTTTCTTTAGCTTAGCTCCAAATCTGAAAGCAAACAAAAATACCAAAACGCGTAAAAAAGAACAAATAAAATAAAACCTAAAAACAAATTTATAAACAAATCCCCGGCAGCGGCGCCAAAATTTGTTGGAATTTTGATAGTGGTAAATAAGGTTGTCGTTCACTCGGACTTGTTGAAATTGATTCCAGGCTTAAATATAAAAATATTAAAAATAAGAAATTATATATAAAATATGTCACGGGATGAAGAATTCACTGGGACTCAGGATTTCACTGCTTTCATATTCAAGTGGTTCAAAAATTAATCCTAGACATTTATCGCTCAAACAAAAGAAATATTAACTCTAATATTTTGCCAAGGATAGATTTCGTAAAACATCAATTGTAAATTACAAGCATAGTGTATCTAAAGCACCTAAGACTAAGCATACACTATCTAACAAGATGACAACTGATTAATAGAAATCATAAATCATTTAAAATCAGTGCAAAAAGTAAATAAAAGAATTAATCAAATTACCACATTGATGAAATCCAGCTTCCTCCGTCATCCCAATGTTGGGTTTAGCTCATTAGGTTGGAAACACGCTCGAAATATAATGACATTGCTCAAAGTGTTTATAAATAATGAAAATGGGAGAAAATTATTAACGCAATGATTTTATTTTCTCTCCCCAACTCTCCCCATCAAATGTGCTCTCTAGCTTTCTTTTTGTACACACAAATACACATTACTCAAATATATTCTTCCATAACTCCAAAATCTTCTTCTTTTTAGTTAAAAATATCTTCAGGAATTTTTCCTTCTCTTTATTCTCCATATTTCTTTACTAAACTCATATCTTCTTTAATTCGCAGAATAAAATCCAAGATAAAATCTTCCAAGGATATCTCTCTTGTTTAATACAAGATAACTTCCTTTTTCTTCAAATTCTTCCTGTTTATAAGGCAAGAAGATATTCTTATCTTAAAAATAATAAATCCTTTACTGGTGGAACCAAATTTCCCGCAAATATTCTTTTTGAATGTTGAAGATGAAGGGTGCCTCTTATCCTTCTGTTGGGGTGCCGATCGTAATTTGGGTGTTGAGAACAAATTTGGGATGCACATAACCGCGGGTTCCCTTAGCCAAATCTGAGGTCCGCTTAGCAAATGTCCTCCGGGGGTGTCTTTAGCAGTTTTTCGAGCCGATTCTTCCAAAAACGTTTATTTTCCAAAAATACCTACAAACACACAAAACACCAAAATAAGTACAAAATCGAGTACCAACATAGAAAAAATTGAGGACAATTTAGACACAAAAATGTGTCTATCAAGGCGTTTCCAAAATCAATGCAAAGATCGACGGTGTATGTGGTGCCTATCAAAAGGGTAAACAAACGAAAGTTCACCATAAGTCATCCCGAGATATTCTCACTAAAGCTCCACTTGATTTAATTCATATGAATCTCTTCGGACCAATTCAACAATATACTGTTGGAGGAAAGAAGTATGCTTTAGTTATGGTAGATGACTACACCAGATTCACTTGGGTAGCTTTCCTAGCTCATAAGAATGAAACCCTTGGTGAATTTAAGATTGTTGTTAATAGGATCCAGAATGAACAAGGTCGCAAACTAAAGAAAATTAGAAGCGACTGTGGCACTGAATTCAAGGACACCAAAGTATTTGAATTCTATGACAAGCTGGGGATTATTCAACAATACTCACCACCCATTACTCCTCAAGCCAATGGATTTGTTGAAAGAAATAATAGGAATATTCAGGAAATGGCCAGGGTAATGCTCCATAATAAAAACTTGCCTCTAATATTTTTGGGAGAAACTGTTTTCACAGCATGTTACTTGATCAACTGTGTCTATCTACGATCTAAAACCCTAAACACTCCATATGAGTTATGGTATGGTAGAAAACCCAACTTACACTATCTTATAGTGTTCGGAAGTAAGTGCTACATCCTAAAAGATCGAGAACAGAGAGGAAAATTTGATACTAAAAGTGATGAAGGTATCTTTTTGGGCTATGCATATGATAGTCGTGGTTTTCGAGTATTTAATCTCAGAACCCAAGTGATGATGGAATCTGCTAACGTTACCATTGATGATATTAGCGACTTTCATCATGATTTTTCTCCTGTTGAAATGCCTCCAACCGAGACAACTGAGAAAGTCAAAGAAGTTCCGGATTCAGTTGAAGTTATACCTACGGTCACTGATCCCGATCTTTCTAGTGACAAGGAGAAAAACACTGATCAGAATGTTAATGTTGAACAAGAACGTGTCTCTCAACAACATCTCTTGGTTCAAAGAAACCATGATCCCAACAGTATCATTGGAGGAAGAGATTCTACTGCAAAGACTAGAGGACAACTTCAAATTTTTTTCAATTTTGGTTGTTATCTTTCACATGTAGAACCAAGAAATATTGATGAAGCTCTTAGCGATCCCTTATGGGTGAATACAATGCATGAAGATTTAAATCAATTTCAAAGACAAGACGTATGGAAGCTTGTACCTTGTCCTCCAAATGCCAATATAGTTGGCACCAAATGCATATTTAAGAATAAGTCTGATGAGTTTGGCACAATTGTTAGAAAAAAAGCAAGACTTGTCGCTCAAGGATACTCACAAATCGAAGAAATCGACTTTAACGAAACCTTTGCTCCTATGGGTAGATGGGAAAAAACGATTTGCTGGTTTTTAAGGAATTGAGGAGACAACCGTATGGAGGATACTCCTCAAACCGAGCGAAATGTTAAACCTCACACAGATGCACCGCTGCAAAGGGGGTGCTTTAGATTCGAGAGATCAATCTGTAGTACTCCGGCCTAAATCAAGACAATGACCGTTCCAGAGTAAATTCGGTCACAAGAGAGGATGGGTTGATCTGTAGGAGGGAAGCTGAGAAATGCGTGCAATCAATGGTAATCAAAGATTGTGGGTGTGTGAATTATGAATATGATAAGCTCTGAATGATTGAAATTGCTCAATTGAGAATAGTTGCTCAATTGATGAATTGATGATCTCGTGTTGTCAGTTTGACGTGAGATTGATGATACTGATGATGCTGATTCAATCATGATTCAGAGACTTATTTATATTGTTGGAATTGTAGACACCATGATCCCATGAAGTGTGACAGTTGATGGAATCAAGGAGTGGGGAAGTGGAGATCGTGTTTGAAACCAGTTTCTCAACGTGTGGAGACTTGGTCGATTTTCCACCCACTACCTCGTGAATTCCTTCAACTGATTGCACAACTTGCTCACATTCCATCATGTATTTGAACACACGTGTCGTAGACCGCCAGACCAAAACCCTAAGTGATATCCCCCAAAGTGACACGATTGACGTCTCGTGGTTTGTTAATCAATTGATGACTTCGTGGTTTGATGGGACGATGAGTCCATGTAGTTGCTGAGTTGAACATGATGTTCTGAAACTCATGAATTGAACATGTCATGAGACAGAGGTATAGTTCTTACGATGAAGTGAGCAAGTATTGCTCATTTGATGGATCGTTGAATATTGATTGTTGAACCAATATTTCTTGGTTTGAGCAAATATTCATCATCTGAGCAAGTGTTTCTCATGTGAGGAATTGTTGAATATTTAATCGTCTGAGCAAGTGTTGCTCATCTGATGGATTATTGGCAGCGTGACCAAAATATTAATTAAAGTACTGATTGTTGAACCGAGAATAATTAATACGATTAATGACCATGAGGTCGTCGTAAAATTATTAAGGTTGGAATCTGGAATGATGATCCTTGGATTCAGAAACCCTAATTTGATCAATTGATGATCAATTCATGGTTCGTCAGAATTTTAACCATGGGACGAAGGAGGGAGCGACTACATGGGACCGTGGATCAACCATGTAGTGTCCATATGCTCACGTGAGCAAATACAAAGAACTCCTGAAGAGTTGACGATTTGTTGGTGAAAGAATGATTAAATGCTGGTTTAATCATTTATTCGAAAATGCTCGTCTGAGCCTTAGGTGAGAAAACCTAATTAATTATGACGGAGTGAGGGACCGACCATGGGGTCATGAAACCGGCCCTGGGTAGTCACGTGACCTCCTGACGATCACTTCATGAAAATCCAAAGTGTTTGGAAGAGTTTTGGACCTAATACGAGCAATTGTGCAAATTAGGTCAAAACTGTGAAAATTGATGGGACCGGCTTTCGTGAGCCAAAGAGACAATCTTGGTAGGTCAAGATAGCTTGCTCGTGTCCCCAAGGCGTCCGCGTCTCAGTCCTGAGAATTTTGATATTTTCTGGCGTGCAATTGAGCATCCATTCGAGAAAATATGCCAAAATTAGGGTTTCGACAAAACTGAGGAAAACACCATGAGATGATGAAAAATAATTATAAAATAAGGAATGAGGAGGCATGGGACCGCCGTGGTCAAGGAATGGTCGACCTATCATGACCACGGTCCCGTGGTGCCTTTTACTTAATTTTATAATATTTTGATGATTTTATGAAAAATTCATGAATTTTGAGAAATTTGATGAATTTAGGGAGTTTCCATGAATTGAAGGAGTTTTCATGAGTTCATGGAAGCAAAATATTGAAATAATAAAAACACGGGCGTGTGGGACCATGGAGGCATGGTCGGCCAGCTATGGCCCGGTCCCACGAGTTTTTCATAATTTTTTAATATTTTTTAGGTATTTTTGATGATTTGAGGGAATTTTTCCTAATTTGAGAGAAATACCATAAAATCAAGGAATTTGATGAATTCAAGGAAAAATAGGATAAATAATAATAAAATAATAAATCAAAGGATGTGTGGGACCGGCTAGGGCATGGCCGGCCGACTAGTGGCCCGGTCCCACAAGTTTTCATAATTTTATTTTATTTTATTATTATATGATGATTTGTGCAAAAAATACCATGAAATCAAGGAGTTTTTCAGGAAATTAAAGAAATAATAATAATAATAATAATAATAATAAGGAACCGTGAGGTGTGGGGCCGGCTGGGACCAAGGCATGGCCGGTTGGCCAATGGTCACGCCCCACACTCATTTCCTTAATTTTATATTATTTTTTTATGGATTTATGGAAGTACCATGAAACCGAGGAGTTTCCTCGAGACGAAGGAAATTTGATCAGATGAGAGAATTTTCATCAAATCACGGAAAATAATAAAAATGTATTAAAAATATAAAACTGGCATGGAACTGACCACGCCACGGTCGGTAGGTCGTGTGTCCGTGTTCCCATCACATTGGTCAATATTTTTAATTATTTATTATTTTCTTCCCTATTTTGCATAGGTTCATCGTTTCGTTGTATTTTGAAATACTCGTTCGTACGGTAACTATTAGTGTATCGTCGTTGAATACACTTTCACCATTTGAATTGGGGCTTACTTAGAGGTAGCTCATACGCCCGGTTGTTGATTATTTATTACTAATTGTGGAATTCAATGAAGAATAATTCGTAAAACTGGGTAATAAGATGTTTATTATTAATTCATAGGATCAACTGAGGATTCGACTATGAATTCAGAATAATAAAGTGAGCATTACCATTCCATGAGATCGTACATTCGACCATAGAATCGGAGTAATTAAGATTTATCTATTACCATTTATGAGACCAGTTGTGGATTCGATCATGAAATCGGAGTAATGAGATAATATATTTATTGCTATTCTATGAGATCAAGTCGTGGATTCGATCATAGAATCAGAACAATTGTTATTGCCATTCCATGGGAACAGTCGTGGATTCGACCATGGAATAGGAGCAATTGTTATTGCCATTCCATGGGACCAGTCGTGGATTCGACCATGGAATGTGAGCAATTGTTATTGCTATTCCATGGGACCAGTCGTGGATTCGGCCATGGAATAGGAGCAATTGTTATTAAGAGTAATTAACTTTGTGGCTCTATACTAGCAGAGCAAGCTGTCTAGGAGCATTAATTATCCCGATATGAGCTTGTCGGTAAGTCATATCCTTTACATAGTCAGGGTAAACTCATTGTTTGTTCCTGAAGACGTTATCGCTCTATACTAGCAGAGCAAGCTGTCTAGGAGCCGTCCATCTCGTGATACTATATAGAAATAATCACTGAAAGTATTCAGTATTCAGGAGATATGCCGTTGTCCAGTCGTACGACTACATATCTACATGTACTCTGAGAGAAAGTACTCTCCATTGAGAATTTGATGAGAGACCCGTGTCTCAATACTCACGTCTGATTGCTGGATCAGAGCTTCCTATAATTATGAGTTTACGATTTTAGCCCTTGTCGAAAATCCACCATCTATACTGTGGCACGCCTTGAGTCCATTAGATTGTTATTAGCTCATGCTTGTTTTCTTAAGGTAAAGCTATTTCAAATGGACATCAAATCCGCCTTTTTAAATGGAACCTTAAAGGAAGAAGTCTATGTAGCTCAACCTAAGGGATTTGAAAACCCTGACTTCCCAGATCACGTCCTTAAACTTAATAAGGCGCTATATGGGTTGAAACAAGCACCTCGTGCCTGGTTTGGAAAACTGACCTCATCTCTTCTTGGGAAAGGTTTTCCGAGATGAGGAGCTGATAAAACACTGTTTACCAAGTGGAGTGGAAAACATGTTGTGATTGCTCAAGTTTATGTAGATGATATCATCTATGGATCAACATCGGAGAAACTTGCACAATATTTTCAAGTGTCTCTTGGAAAGGAGTTTGAAATGAGCAATGTTGGTTAATTAAAATTCTTTTTGGGTTTACAAATTCAACAACACAGGGATGTAATCTACTTATCTCAAGAAAAACATGTTAATGATCTTGTCTCAAGATTTGGCCTTGATAAGTCCACTCCTAAACTAACTCAGATGCCTACCACTGGTAAACTTCATCAAGATAATAAAGGTGTGAATGTGGATCAAAAACTTTATCGATCCATCATTGGAAGCCTTTTATATCTTACAACTACTCGACCTGATATTGCTTTTAGTATTGGTTGATGTGCTAGGTTTTAGGAAAATCCAAAAGAATCTCATCTTGCAGCTGCAAAAAGAATTATACGCTACATTAATCACACTGCAGGGTATGGTCTATCTTACACTTTTGATACTATCACTGATCGTACTGCCTATTCAGATGCAGATTGCGCAGGATGTGTGGAGGATAGAAAAAATACGTTAGGGGGTTTCTACTATGTAGGAATGAATCTTGTAGCTTGGCATATCAAGAAACAAAATTCACAATCCCTCTCAACATGTGAAGCAGAATACATTGCTGCAGGCTCATGTTGTACTCAACTTCTATGGATGAAACAAATGCTTGATGATTATGGAATCAACACTGGAATAATGAGAATTTTATGCGACAACACCTGTGCAATTCGCATAACAGAAAATCCAGTTGAGCACTCTAGGACTAAGCACATGGACATAAGGTATCATTTTATCCGAGATCTTTATGAAAATGGTATCATTAATATGGATTTTGTTCCCTCGGAACAACAATTGGCTGATATTCTCACCAAACCACTAGATACTGCTACGTTTCAACACTTACGACAATCTATTGGTGTCGTTCTGGTTAATTAGTCATCCATAACTCTTGTCCCTGCTCTTATCTAGATCCTTTGGGCAATTGAGTTTGGAACTTCTTGAAGTGTAAGGTTATTTTCCACTTTTTTTTCTACGTAGATGTATCCTCTAAGTATCTTAGTACCATCTTGAAATCCTTCTTTTCTCATAAAAGTAAGGTCGCTCTTGTTGTTCCTTCGGGAATGACATCAAATGGGGGAGAGTTCTTTTGAACTTGTGCTTAATTTCCATATCTTTGTGGGGAGTGCAGTTGTGGAATATTTGAGGAGTTATCTTGTATCTTTATAAACTTCATGATGAATGCATTTAGCTTCGGCTTTATGATTGCATCTAAAAAAAGTTGATATGTACTTTTCTTCGGCCTTGAAGCGTCTCCATGAAAATTTCATTAGGATCCCGTTTTCGTACCTTTGCCAATTTTATTGACAAAAAGGGGGAGAATTAATATGTAGTTCACACTACAAATACATATGGTTTTCGGATCATTGTGTAAGGGGGAGTGGTTTTCATGTTGATATGAAAGTATTGACTAAAGGGGAGTGATACATATCACCATATTATTGTTGTCAAAGTTGTGATACAATTGAACTTTGATACTGTGTAATAATACTATGACACTGTATAACAATGATCGAGAGCTTTTGTTTTCTCATTGTTATGGCTACGGATCTTCAACAAATATGATGCTGAACTGAACATCTATGGAATCATGGGAGTACTTGGGAAAACGAAGTTTTCGAGTAATGTTGAAGCACCAAGGAGATCAAGCATGTGGACGAGAAGCTACAAAGTTTTATCTATTTTGTATTCCATATGTATTGATAGTTTTGTGACTAAAATTGACAATGGGGGAGATTGTTAGAGCATTGCTCGGTCGAACTCGCAAGCGTTGCTATCTCAAGCTTATTTGTCAAATTTAGTTGTCAAAACTATGTGTCTTGATTTCTATTCTACTTTTAGCTAACTCTCGGACTATGATAGTTAAGTGTAGTTGAGCTACAGACTCCATGGCGATCATCTTACGAACACGAAGAACTACTCAAGGAACCAGTGGAACTTCATCCGACTAAAAGGTATGTGGAGACTTGAACTTATCTATCACTCAAAAGTCTATCTACTCTATCTCCTATTCTTGAGACAAAAGTCATATAAGTATGATAGTTTTCATACATACACATTTTCTATTTCGAGCCGAGTTTAATCGCCTATCTTTTTCTCGAAATATGTGTTGGTAAGCTTTCGATTTAACCATTTTTCATATTTACCCATGACAAAAGTCATGATGACGTTTCAATCTTGAGAACGGCTTTGATGACAATAGTTGTGAATAACGACTATTATAAAATTATAGAAGAATGTTTCAATGATTGAAATGTAGATTTGAGATTACCATCTATGAATATACGCATATATAGTGTGTTCGCACATTAGTGTATAAATCCATGTACCGGAAACCAAGTGTGTGCATACGATATTGGTAAAGGAGACAGATTGGGTACGCTTACCCGTACGCATACTGGCGGAACTTTTCCTCCCGGAAAATTCTGCTGAGTTTGGAGTTTACGAACTCATAAACCAGTCACCTTAGGTACGCGTACCCATACGCGTATTGGCGGAACCTTTCTACCAAAAAAATTCTGCTGACTTTGGAAACCAAAACCAACTCAAATCTGGTAGCTAAGGTACGCATACCCATACGCGTACCCAAGCTGGTTATTTCTCAAATCGGTAGTTCATGAACTTAAAACAATAAATTATAAGGAATGCAATCTTTGCAAACCATGGCTATATTGTTCATGAATTGATTCAAATGAATCAAACCGATTTTGTTTCAATTGTGTCTATGAATAAAGAGCTAAGCAATTGAACAACTCTTCAACTAGTTCTTATGAGTCATTTGAACTAGTTATGAGAAAGATGAATACGGTTTATATGGAAGTTCTCATATGGCTAACCATTGGTTAACTATTTGTGAACCAACTAAGTGTACACGTTTAGGTACAGTTACTCAAACCTAAATGAAATACATTTCATTTGTGTGTGACAAGCTAAGTGTGTGACAAGCTAATTAACGGTGAATATTGAATGCTTTGTTACTAAGCTAACATAGATTGCAAACCCTGATTTGAAAACTATATAAGGGAGAACTCTAGCAACTGCAAAAACTAATCCCCACACCTATTGTGTGATACTAGTTGGTTTAGCTAGAGTCGATTCTCCTTTAACCTTAGGTTTCTTCTCGACACCCTGTAGGTTAACGACTTAAAGACTTCATTGGGATTGTGAAACCAGTCGAAACTACTTCTCTTTTAGTTGAGCGATCTGATCTTGCCATTTTCTATCGTACGAGTTCAATTGAATAATTGACTTGAGATTATATCTCCGATAGGGCAAGATAAAAAGAAATCATAAACATCTTCGTCTCATCATTTGTGATTCCACAATATCTTGTTTCGCTACCATACGATTATGATTATTGTGTGGTGATTGATAATACTAGGTTGTTCTTCGGGAATATAAGTCTGGGTTATCAATTAGTTCCTGTTCACCTTGATTTCTATCAAAAGACGGAACAAACTCTTAGGTTTATCTGTGGGAGACAGATTTATCTATTATCGTAGACTTTTATGTGTGATACAGATTTTTTTATTAAAGTCTTCGACTTTGGGTCATAACAACTCTTAGTTGTGGGCGAGATCAGCTAAGGGAATCAAGTGCATAGTATCCTGCTGGGATCATAGATGTAAGAAGTGCAACTGTACCTTGAATCAGTGTGAGATTGATTAGGGTTCAAATACAGTCCAGACCGAAGTTAGTTTGTAGTAGGCTAGTGTCTGTAGCGGCTTAATACAGTGTGGTGTTCAATCTGGACTAGTTCCCGGGGTCTTTCTGCATTTGTGGATTCCTCGTTAACAAAACTTCTGGTGTCTGTGTTATTTCTATTTCGCATTATATTTTGTTATATAATTGAAATATCACAGGTTGTGCATTGTATCTATCAATTGTGAAATCCAACCTTTGGTTGTTGATTGGAAATTGATTGATCCTTGGATATTGGTCTTTGGTACCATCCAAGTTTATATCTCATGTATTTGATAAAGACTCACAAATTTCTATTTGTTTGAGTATAGATCAAATCGAGAGATAGAGATATTAACTCCTTGATATACTTTTTATAAAGATTGAGTCTGACTGTCTAGTTGATTCTCTTAAAAGTATATTAGAGTTAGTCCATACATATTTCTAATCGAAATATTGGGTGAGGTTGTTATACCCCCTCATTTTCACTCCCGATTTGGAGATTCTTCCTGCCCTGTCGGCATGGTCTAAAATAGATTCTATTGAAGCTTTTGTAATGACTGTCACTTTGTGGGCATGGAAATACGTTCGCAACTTTTGTGTCGCGTAAACCAAGGAAAGTACGATCTTTTAAATTTTAGAGTAGTTCTTCTCTACAGATGTCAGAGTTTTACTTATGAAGTAAATAGTCTTTTCTACTTCTTTATCTATACGGGTTAGCACCGCACTAATCGAAGTGTTAGTTGTCGATAGGTAGATGTAAAGATTTTCGCCTAGGTCGGGCTTCTGGAGGATTGGAAAAGTGGGTCGGGCTTCTGGGTCGGGCCTCTTGATCTTTTGAAAAGCTTCTTCTCACTCGGCGCTCTATGAGAACTTTTCCCCTTTCTTCAAGGTATTGAAGAAGTCTTTACATTTATCGGACGATCTAGCTATAAACCTTCCCAGGGCTGCTAGTCGACCATTTAATCTCTGCACATCTTTGACCGTGGAAGGTGAGGGCATCTCGAGTATGGCTTGCACCTTATCCGGGTGGACCTCGATGCGTCGTTTGGTGACCAAGTATCCCAAGAATTTTCCTGAGGTTACCCCAAAAGCACATTTTTCCGGGTTAATATTCATACTAAATTTCCTCATTTGTTCGAAAATTTCTTTGAGATCGTTCGCATGGTCTTGTGGAAGTTTTCTCTTGAAGAGCATGTCGTCCACATGTACCTCTAGGGTTTTGTGTATCCAACTGTCAAACATCTTTTCGACCATTCTCTGGTAAGTCGCGCCTGCGCTTTTTAGTCTGAATGGCATCTTAGTATAACATTATAGACCTCGGGGAGTGAAGAAGGAAGTATGCTCTTGGTCTTCCTCGGCGAGTGGGATTTGGTTATAACCGGAATATCCATCCATGAGGGACAATAGTCCGTACCCATATGTTGCTTCTACGAGCTGATCGATATTGGGGAGTGGAAAGTTGTCCTTTGGAAAGGCTTTATTAAGATCGATGAAATCAATACAGATTCGCACACCTCCATTTTTCTTCGGTATTATCACCATGTTAGATATCCATATTGGATACTGTACTTCTCGGATGACTCCTGATGCCTCCATCTTTTTTAATTCTTTTTGAATTGCTTCGTGATACTCCGATGCCACCTTTCACATCTTTTGCCTCACGAGCTTGTGCTTTGGATTAATTTTCAAGTGGTGACAACAGACTTCTGGGTCTATCCCAGGCATATCTTCCATGCGCCATGAAAAGACATCAGAATATTCTCTTAGTACTCGTACTAGTTTTTCTTCTTCCTCTTTGTCGAGGAGAGTTCCAATTTTAACCATACCCGGATTTTCGGTTGTTCTAATATTTACTTCCTTTGTAGGTTCCAAGGCCGAGAAATTTGACTTAAGTTCTCCAACATCGGAGAGGTTCTGTATGGGCTCCATGGGTGAGTCAGAGGTTGGTGCATTGTCCGAGCACCTCGCTTCGTTTGTTACTGCTATGTAATAGTCGATTTCAGCCTGGTTTTTTGCGTTTTTGGCCCTCTTCTTCTTTGCTTTTGAGGAGTTTACTCTGTTCTCGCCATTTTGCACGTCCATGTTGTAACAGTATTTAGCTTCTCCCGAGTCTCCTATGATCTCTGCGATCCCATCGGGTGTTGGGAACCTTAGGCTATGATGATAGGTAGAGGCAACTCCTTTGATCCCATGGACCCAGGATTGCCCGACAATAGCTGTGTAGGGTGAAAGTACATCTACTACGCAGAAAGTGGTTAGGGTGAGGATTTTTCCTACACGAATTTCTAGGGTAACCTCGCCCCTTGGGAGGGTCGACGAGCCATTTAAGCCAAATATATTATAGTTAGATGGTATTAGGAATTCGTCTCTAAGACCCATTTGTTTGAACGTTTCGTAAAATAATATTTCGACGGAACTTCCTCCGTCTATCAGTATCTTAGGCATGGCCCATCGCAATACCTTAGGCTTTTCTTCCTCGCCCTCGTGTTCAGGGGGAGCGATAGCCATCGTGACCACTAGTGGGTCGTTGTGGTTTCGTCCTCCATCAGGTGCCTCAGAGGCTGAAAAACTGATAGGTATTTTCATCCACCCCTCCAAGGGGGACTCCTTTGCTACGCTGAAGAATTCGTAGCCTTCGAAGTTTCGCTTATGGATTCGTCCTGTAATACTTCCTTCAGGTGTAGGAGTAGTGATAGATGAGTGCGATATCGTATTACATCCTAAGTATTGTGCCTCGCGTGGTATTTCCACAAGATGTACGGGTGCCCCCGTGGTTGGTTGGATCGCTGGCTGCACGATGTATGAAAGTTGTCGTATGCGTCAAAAATAATATTACTTTCTCATAACTTAAAATATATAATATAGCAAGGGTAAGAAAGGATCGTTCCCACAAAGAGGCTTTTGTTGTTATAAAATTACAGTTTCTTAGTAACCAAGGGGGGATTTTTGTTTTAGCAAAACAATAAAAGTAATTGAAAGCAATAAAATAATTTAAATAATCAATAGAAGAAGATATTGGTCACGGGATAGTATCATTCACAAACATCTATTTTCATCAATGACTAGAATTGATATTTTAATCTCTCATTTATTAAAAGTCTTAGGATATCTTGATCGCAAGAGTATTCCGTTTATTTCCCGATTTTATCACAAACAACATTAAAAGATGCTATTGTGAAATCTACCTAGAAAGCTACCTAAAGTGTAAAAGCACAATTAAGTTTAACTCCCTAAGAGCAATAAGTTCTATGAAATAAGACTAAACAAGGCAACCAAACGTGTAAAAGCACTAATTCGATTTAACCAAGGTTATGATTCATATGTGACCAGTAGGATATATCACTACAAGCACTACTCACATTTATGCTACTTGTAATCAGGAATTTATCACTTTTTCATATAATAACCCTAATCTAGCAATAGAGATGAAGACTAATCTAATTGATTCCGGACTCCACCAAACTAGCATTCAAATCATAAAACATTATAAGCAATGAATCATAAGCAGTAAAGTTGAGACAAAACTAATTCATTGAATCAAATATAATTTGTGAAATCCACTTTATCCCATAACCAATAATAGTATTTAGCTACTCATAGCTTTTGAGTTCATCATAATCATAATCAAAAATGAAATGAAGAAGATGAAAAATAAACGAAAGCAAACCCTAGTCGTCGCTCTCCAAAACTCCAAGTAGAAAATACGTGATCCAAAGTTGTAAAAATCTTTCCTTTTGTAGTTCCTTTGCTTTCCAAAACTAGGTCAAGTCTTCAAAGTCAATGTGGTCCACCAAGCCCATATGTGAAAATACCTATGTAGAAAATATGCTCCAAAAGTGGTTGCCGGAAAACTGGTAAAATGGTCGGAAATTGGCCGGAGAAGTCACCGGCAAGTAGCTCAGGTGACCGGAAAATTCCACCCGGTCACCGGTCAACTCAGTCAATGCCATACCGAGTCAGGATGAGTCGTCGAGTCAACTCAGTGATGTCAGCTGAATCTAGTCAGATTTGAGTCAAAAGCTAACTCAGCTGATTTGGTCTAGGCCAAAGCCAGCGCACGGCTGTAGCTCATTTTGCACAGGCCATAATCAAATTAGCACCAGGATGGCGCTTCATCCAAGCATCATTTAGCCATCCACAAAGCTGCAACCAGCCAACACTTTCAATGCCTTGTCTGTAATTCTAACACCAGCTCAACCTGCAGTTCTGTCACAGACATTTCCCTCCAACTACATTCTTTCTCTTTCTAGTATGACCAACTCACATCTCAGATGAAATCCATCAGTTCCCATTAGAGCTGGAAAACAAGCCAAAACTCGTGGGTTTTCCCGGACCGGCCCGTAAAAAACCCGCACCCGGCTCGGCTGGTGTCTAAACAAGCCGGGTTAGGGTTGGAGAAATGCCGGCTTGTGAGTAAACGGGTTAACCCGTCCCGACCCGTAAAACCGCGGGTGCAACCCGTTACTCGTCTAAATATCATATATATATACAGATTTATGATTTCTTAACCCTAGTTTTTCTTTTTTCTTCAGTATCTCCACCTCTCGGTTGCGACAGCACAGCAACAACAACCTTTCTTCTTCTTCTTCTTCTTCTTTTTTTTTTCTTCTCCACACCATTAACTTCTTCTTCTTCGTGTTCTTCTTTTCTTTTTTCTTATTTTCATTAAAATCGATTTATGTTTTTGATTTTTTTAGGGTTTACTCAAATCAATTTGTGTTTTTGATTTGTCGGAGAAGACGTTATGGCTGAATCTGAGATGGGTATTCTAAGATTTAGGGAAGAGATGATGCTGCCGTGGATCTCAAACAAGAGAAGATGTTGATACTGAATCTGGGATAATGAGTCTGTGGTAGAATTGGATTTGGGGTTTTGGTAACACTAACATCTGTTAGATGTTTCTCAATTGGTTAATATGCATGCAACTTTTATACGAATTATTATATGTTTGCAAGTCTGTTTTGATCTTGGTTCTCATGACTCTTCAGATCGTAACTGGTAATTTTCACTTTCCCCCAATTTAATTTTTGCTGGTTTCATTTCCAGGTTTGGATTTTTATCATTTGTTTGTTGTCAGAATTATGAAATTCTAGGGCTCTTGTTTGTTCTACTTTTGCTGGTTTCATATCTGTTATGTTGTGTTTCTAAGGGAAATTTGATGTTTTTGTTCGCTTTGGATGTAAATTGAGCTAGAAAATGAAAAATCTAATGTAGAGATGATGGTGGTTATGAATGATTGAATGATTTGTTATGTGTGAATTGTCTGCAGGGGAGGAGAACAAATATGGAAGAAATCAAATACCCAAGGTGCAAGGAAGCTCCATCCATTACCAGTCTGCAATAACAATAATATACACTACAGGTGTTTGACAAATTGCCTGAATTACCATGTTCTACATGTTGTTTCAAGAGTTCACATCAGAAAAGTATAGCCCCCTATGGCTAGGCGAGAAGTGGAGCTTTTGAGATCAATGGCACTGATGGTTAGAGATGGTTGATGGCAGTAAATAGGAGGAAATGGTTGAGCTTGGTTATTGTTTGATAGAAGAAGATGGAAGCAGTTGAGTTTTTCGAGTGGTAGCAGACATAGCATTTGGTTTATCATGGACCATGGTGGTGAGTCTGGAGACGTTGAAGAACTCAAGTGGAGAAATGGGTTTTATTCTCCATATATGTTTTAAATTAATCTTTGTAATTATTTTACATCTTGTAATTTGTCACAAATCAAGTTAATTAAATTTAAATTTTATTTTTAATTAAACAAGTCGGGTAACCCGTAAGCCCGCAAGCATAACCCATTACGGGTGCGGGTTGAGGAAATGACCACCCGTGAAGAATATCAACCCGCAGGTTTTGGACCGTGTTAACCCGAATCCGTGTAACCCATAAAAAGCCAGCCTCTGCCCGCCCGTTTGCCAGCTCTAGTTCCCATGTTACATTCACCTGCAATATCAGCTCAGACCACTCAATTCTCCGTCATTGCAGCTTCAACTCCATTTCATAGCACATTCATACAGCTTTACTCAACATCATCGGTCCATTGCAACCGCAAACCAGCTTGAACTACAACTCTTGCATAACCTTCTACAACAGCTGCTCATTATTCAACCACGGGGCATTTCAATCAACTTCTTCTCAGTCAAGCACATTCTTCAACTGCATTCTCAGTAGCTTCTGGCCAAACACGACAACAACATACTCCCATTTGCTACTTCTTGCAAACCACCAACACAAAGCACCAAGACCTGCAATCTCCTAGCCATTTCAGCTGCAAAATATTCACAGCCTTCTAACCCAGCTGTAATCTCAATTCTGTGTTCTTTATTTACCAGTCCATTGCAGCATCACCATCCTACCAAATCCCTGTTGTAGTTTCAATCAAATATCAAACCTCCAGCCATGATGGTAAATCAGTATCCCAAGCTCAATCTTGTAGCAGCTGCAATACTAACATCCATCTAAGCTCAATCATTCATACAAACAACCCATCCACTGCATTCTGCAATAATTCATAACTTCATGATAACCTCCATAGCAGCAAGCACCACCAACAGCTTCAGCCCTCGACTGCAGTTGCTTCTATTGAGTCCTCATAACACACCACAATCCAGTTTACCATCGTCTTTCAGATGAACATTTCAGCAACACTACAATAACAACATCAACCTTCAGCAACAACTCAATAAAATCATTTGTAGCTTTTTGACCCTAACATACATCTAGGCACTTCAGCAGCACCACCAGAATCACTTCAATCTCATCCATGGAAACACACTGAACCTTCATGCAGTTACTCATCAATGCAACTTCAGCTGCAACTTCTTCCTTATAATGCAAACATGACAGCAAACCCATTTCCTGCAACTGCAATGCCAACCAGTTCACAACTCAAGCCAACCTGCAATCCATTACTGCACTTTAACTCTCATTCACAATCCCTGTCGCTTCAGTTCTCAAACAAACTACCACCACTGAATCAAACCAGACTCCATCAACACTGCCAAAAATTCCATTAGCATCTTCTTAACAATAAGTTCTTCATATCCTCCTTCATCTCGTCACCAGCAGCAACAGATTTATCTCCTTTACCAAATCATCCAGTACCTTCTGTAATCAAACCAAAACCTTGGCCAATTCTCGATCAACAACAAATCCTTCATTCTTAGCTTCAGTCGACAACAACAACACTTTTACCTTGATGTAAACTTGAATCTAAGACATCCCCATGTTTCTAATTCATCTCAAAACCCATGAACATCTATTTTCTTTATCTGCATCTCAGAAAACCCTAACTCGATTTCAAATCTCAGATCCCCAATAGAAGTAGAGACTCTCTTCTTTTCAAACCCTAATCGATCTCAAGCCACCATCATACCCAAGATCAGACTACCAATTGTTCAGCATCTTCTCTTCTTTTCTCAGCTTCAGAATCATCATCCATCAACCCCTGGGCCTGAATATGTTCTTCACTATCTTGAGTTCAGTAACAAATCCTCCATTACTCCAATTGGAAGCAACTTCGCCTAATTCTCTCATAACCCATCGCAGATTCCTTCTCGAACTCTCTCGGCATTAACAGCTGTCGTTTTCCTACTCCTCTGAGTCTGAGTTCGAACAAATGATTGAGAGAATTCAATTTCTCTTAATTTTAGGTCTTGACTGCCTGTAATAACATGTGATGGTCATTGACACC
The DNA here is from genome assembly GCF_003573695.1 of Papaver somniferum. Lineage (NCBI taxonomy): Eukaryota > Viridiplantae > Streptophyta > Magnoliopsida > Ranunculales > Papaveraceae > Papaver > Papaver somniferum. The sequence goes on from NW_020622381.1 coordinate 9,168,621, forward strand.
CACAGTGGATAAGGGCCACCTCTGCTGTCTGATTCTACTTCCAACTGTCAGTCTTAGAAGACTGACAATACAATTTCCTGCATAATTCTTGTTCTTAACGCCTTGGAGAGTTGTGTGCTTGCTAGCTTCGAGTCCGCAAATATCCAATGTTGCCAATTGATGCCATAAGCCGCCATTTCTTCTTCTTTTGCTCGGAATGACTCCAAAGTACCTAAAAACTCAAAAGTAAACATAAGATACATAATTTACATGAAAATTCGCAAAGAAAGTATAAACAATAGATAAATATCAAGGTGTTTTAGACACCTATCAAATTTCCCCACACCTATACTTTGCTAGTCCTCAAGCAAATCAAACGAAACTTATTCTAAAAGATACATACAACTCCCATGAGGGTTTACTAGTTCTCCGTAATGATAACATCCAACGCGCTAAGAAGACATAGAGATTCTGCACACTAGTCATAAGAAGTTAGACAAATATATGAACACAATCTCATCCTTAAAAAATGAGAGAGAAATAACCATCCCTTATCGAAAGAAATTCGGGTTCGGAGTGATCAAAAGTCTCGACTCTGCCTCACAAGAAAGGGTTTTATGATATTGCTCTCAATAATAAACAACTTTTTATGGGTCACACATGTGTCCAGGTAGGAATGAAGAGAGAATCTTGTGACACGTCGAATGGTAGGAAGGCAAAAACCCTCCGAATTGTTTTGAAAACCCACATCTTTTGTTCATTTTGAAAACCCTTTTTTCTGATGATCTCTAAGAAAGTAAATCAACCACTTAACGAAGGTGGGAATATGATTACTTACCTCGTTATCCGTTCGACGTGCAGTTAGCACCACTCTCACAGCATCAATAGAAACGTCTTTGGTCTTCAATCCTTGTCTTCGTCTTCGGTCTTCAACTAGTGATGATAACTCTTGAACTTCGTAGAATCTTGACAATGTGATTCTTTCCTCTAATTCCTTGTTGCTTGAAACTCCATTATAAATATTTCTTTTTCCATTGGCTTTATTGAATGAATACAAAACCAAAAACGAACTAAACAAACCAAATATGATGCGATGAATATATTTTTTTCTTTTCTTTTTTAACATGAGACCTAGCATAATGATGACCATGTCCCAATTTTTTTTTTTTAACATGCAAGATAAATAAAGTAAATACAAAAACAAACAAAATATTAAAACTAATGATGGACCAAATATACTTTTCTCTTGTCTCTCTCTTTTCTTTTCTTTTTTAACAAGGGACCTAGCATAATTATGACCATGTCCCATTTTTTTTTTTGAGACAAGAGAAAATAAAATACAAATTAATAAATGAAAATAAACATAAAATAAAAATGCAAGTACAAAGGCCATGGTGTAAGTACTTTACCGCTCGATTTTTTACAACTTGTATGTCTCGATATCATAAACTTCTTGAATTCTCATCTTGATAATATTCGCTCTTGGTACAATAGTCTTCAACTTGTAAAGATTAAGCTCCTTGTCTTGTTGCTATACTTGAATCTGAAATCTGCTCATTTCTGTACTGTTGCTTGTAAACCTTGAACGTCTTCAACTTTCCTTCGAATTTGTGATGCTCCTCTTGTTGATGATGATGATGTTTCTATGGATCTGTTGGTGTAGAGAGAGATAAAGTGGATGATGCTAACTGCGAAGAAGATTACAAGTGGTATGTAAGTTAGCAATTCGATGTCACCATCATGATTGATAAAATAGCACTCAAGAGATCAAAATAGTGCTTCTATTGGTGGGAGGTTGGGTAGCTCACCATTCTACCCGGAGTTTACGTACGGTGACACACACTCTAAAAGCACATATTTAGACAGGTACAAAGAAGTGAAGGTCGGTGCCTCTCATGATGTAACATGGGTAGTCTCCACTATAGGGGACCACTAATCTAATACTGAATTCAGTCTACACCTCATTTTCCACTGAGATGGTTAAATCCAACTTTAACTCTCATACAAGTAAGAAACCCGATCATGTTCTCTGTCATCTCTAACTTCAGTCACTCTTATGAGAATCTCGATGTAATCTTAGCGACATGTATACTATGTGACTCTAAACTAACTACAAGTTGGAGTTTTTCATTCACTAATTGACACAAAAGTTGAAAAAATTTGAAACATTTAAAATGCAAATGCTTAACCACTCCCCCACACTTAAACTTTACATTGTCCTCAATGTAAATTGAGTCATCCAAAGTAAGTCAAGGTGGGAAATTCTAACATGACAAGTGACAAGAAATCAGAAAAAATAAAAACAAAACAAGACAAGAAATAAATAAAATGAGACAAGAAATACTCATCCGATGGGTTGCCTCCCATTTAGCGCTTAGTTTAAAGTCGTCAGCCCGACTATCTCCTTGCTTTCTGCGCCTTAGCCAGCTTCCAACACATTATGGAAATCTGATTGAATGGTACTTACGTGTTTCCTCACCCCAAAGATGTTGAAGTGTATGACTTCTTCATCAAACTCCATAGACAAGGTGCCATTGTGGACATCAATCTTCATTCTATCGGTACTCAAAAATGGTCTACCCAACAGTAAAGGTGTAAACGAGGATGAATTCACATCACTCATGTCTAAAACGTAGAAATCCACTGAAAATATAGTCCTTTTACCTGCTCCAAAACATCCTCAACAATCCCTTTCGGGTAAATATTAGATCTATCGGCAAGTTGAATAACTATGACGGTTTTCTTAAGAGGACCAAGGTTTAAAGCATCACAAATAGAAGTAGGCATAACATTAACAGAAGCTCCTAAATCTAACATAGCTTTTGTAAACCTTGTTTTACCAATAGTGCATGGAATAGTGAAACTACCGGGATCTTTCAATTTAGGTGGGAGTTTCTTTTTAAGATACGCCAAAGCGTTTTCCTCCACACTCGTTACCGCATTACCGGTTAGCTTTTTAGTGCCCAATTCCTTTACACACTTTGCATAGCGAGGAGATTGCTGAATTACTTCAATGAGTGGAATATTGACTTGGACCTTCTTAAAAACATCCCAAACATCTCTATCTTGTTCCACCTTCCTATTAGATTTAACGAACCTGCCAGGAAAAGGTAAAGGAGGAACGTAAGTAGAAACAAGAGGTTTAGAGTTGGATTTAGTTACCTCGGGAATTTGAGGGAAATCAACATCCTTTTCCTCCAAAACTGGTTCCTTTGGGGTTTCTTCTTCACCCGAATCAGTAATTTCAGGTTGCACAAGTTGTGTACCACTTCTCAACGTAATAGCATTGACACCCTCTATTAGGTTAAGAGGTTGGGAAGGGAGTTTCTCACCATTTTGTGCATGCAACTGATTAATTTCCTCGACCATCGAACCAACTTGTGTTTGCAAGTCCTTGACTGCACCCTCCGTTCTTTGCATAAAAGATTTCAGCAACTCTTCCGTATTGGACCCTTGATTTTGAGGTTGTTGTTGTTGTGGTTGGCCAACTTGTGATTGCAACTCCTTAATTGCATTATCCGTTTTCTGCTGATTTATGTTCGCTAGTTGTTGATTTTGTTGTACCACGGACATTAGAGCCTCCACCAAAGTAACCATCTTTGCCAATTCTTGATTTTGGGCTTGTTGCGGTTGTTGCACTTGTTGTTGGAACTCACTCGGATGGTTGTAAACAGAAATTGTACTTGCAACTTGCTCATAAGTGTTGGAGTAAATACCGTATGGCTGAGTTGAGGATATAGCATTGACATGCTCTACGTTCTCATAAGCTGGGCGTGATGGTTTTACAACCACTGCTGCAATTTGTTGCATCATTGCCATCATATTTCTCATTTGTTGACGTAATTCAATAATCTCGTCAACTTGATTAACTCCCTTGGTAGGTGGTTCTGATCCACGACTTGAAAATTGTTGAGAATTTGCTTCCATACTCTCAATCAACTCTCTAGCTTGGATCATCGTCTTGTTCATAAGTGCACCACCACTTGCAGCGTCAATAAGATTCCTATCACTTGCTTGGAGACCTTCATAGAAGTATTGGATAATCATTGCGTCACTAAATTGGTGGTGAGGGCATCTTGCTATCAATCTCTTGTACCGTTCCCAACATTCATACAACGATTCCCCCACACTTTGTTTCATCCCACAAATCTCCTTGAGAATTTGAGTCGCTTTCGACGCAGGAAAATATCTCTGCAACAAAAGTCTCTTCAACCCATTCCATGTTTTAATACTACCAGGCGGTAAGTAATATAACCATTCTTTAGCTGCATCGAGTAAATAGAAAGGAAAAGCACGCAACATTTCTTCATCTGCATTAGCTCCATTATGTATCATGTTTGCCATCAACCATTGAAAATCCATAAGATGCTTGTTCGGATCTTCCCATACACATCCATGAAACTTTGGTATTTGACTGATCAACCCTGACTTGATATCAAAAGTGGAAGTTGCTTCAATACACCATTGTTGTTGATCCAACTTCTGAGAAGCTAGCTCCTTGAGTGTGCGATTTGCATCACCCATTGCTTCTCTCAATTTGTATTTCAGTAAGGTACCCTGAAACACAATTCTCAAAAACAAGTGAGAAACAAGACAAGAAACAAAAAGCAAATATGAAATCAGAAATGATGATAAGAAACTAAAAACTTAATAACAAGCTGTATGCCTCCCCGACAGCCGCGCCAAAATTTGATCGTTGTCGTATGCGTCAAAAATAATATTACTTTCTCACAACTTACAATATATAATATAGCAAGGGTAAGAAAGGATTGTTCCCATAGAGAGGCTTTTATTGTTATGAAATTTCAGTTTCTTAGTAACCAAGGGGGATTTTTGTTTTAGGAAAGCAATAAAAGTAGTTGAAAGCGATAAAATAATTTAAATAATCAATAGAAGAAGATATTGGTCACGGGATAATATCATTCACAAACATGTATTTTCATCAATGACTAGAATTGATATTTTAATCTCTCATTTATTAAAAGTCCTAGGATATCTTGATCGCAAGAGTATACCGTTTATTTTCCGATTTTATCACAAACAACATTAAAAGATGTTATTGTGAAATCTACCTAGAAAGCAACCTAAAGTGTAAAAGCACAATTAAGTTTAACTCCCTAAGAGCAATAAGTTCTATGAAATAAGACTAAACAAGGCAACCAAACGTGTAAAAGCACTAATTCGATTTAACCAAGGTTATGATTCATATGCGACTAGTAGAATATATCACTACAAGCACTACTCACATTTATGCTACTTGTAATCAGGAATTTATCACTTTTTCGTATAATAACCCTAATCTAGCAACAGAGATGAAGACTAATCTAATTGATTCCAGACTCAACCAAACTAGCATTCAAATCATAAAACATTATAAGCAATGAATCATAAGCAATAAAGTTGAGACAAAACTAATTCATTGAATCAAATATCATTTGTGAAATCCACTTTATCCAATAACCAATAATAGTATTTAGCTACTCATAGCTTTTGAGTTCATCATAATCAAAAATGAAATGAAGAAGATGAAAAATAAACAAAAGCAAACCCTAATCGCCGCTCTCCAAAACTCCAAGTAGAAAATACGTGATCCAAAGTTGTAAAAATCTTTCCTTTTGTAGTTCCTTTGCTTTCCAAAACTAGGTCAAGTCTTCAAAGTCAATGTGGTCCACCAAGCCCATATGTGAAAATACCCATGTAGAAAATATGCTCCAAAAGTGGTTGCCGGAAAACTGGTAAAATTGTCGGAAATTGGCCGGAGAAGTCGCCGGCAAGTAGCTCAGGTGAACGGCAAAGTCCGCACGGTCACCGGACAACGACGGTCAACTCAGTCAATGCCAGACCGAGTCAGGATGAGTCATCGAGTCAACTCAGTGATGTCAGCTGAATCTAGTCAGATTTGAGTCAGAAGCTAACTCAGCTGATTTGGTCTAGGCCAAAGCCAGCGCACGGCTGTAGCTCATTTTGCACAGGCCATAATCAAATTAGCACCAGGATGGCGCTTCATCCAAGCATCACTTGGCCATCCACAAAGCTGCAACCAGCCAAAACTGCCAATGCCTTGTCTGTAATTCTAACACCAGCTCAACCTGCAGTTCTGTCACAGACATTTCCCTCCAGCTACATTCTTTCTCTTGCTAGTATGACCAACTCATATCTCAGATGAAATCCATCAGTTCCCATGTTACATTCACCTGCAATAACAGCTCAGACCACTCAATTCTCCCTCATTGCAGCTTCAACTCCATTCTATAACACATTCATACAGCTGCACTCAACATCATCGGTCCATTGCAACCACAAACCAGCTTGAACTGCAACTCTTGCATAACCTTTTACAGCAGCTGCTCATTATTCTACCACAGGGCATTTCAATCAACTTCTTCTCAGTCAAGCCCATTCTTCAACTGCATTCTCAGTAGCTCCTGGCCAAACACGACAACAACATACTCCCATTTGCTACTTCTTGCAAACCACCAACACAAAGCACCAAGACCTGCAATCTCCTAGCCATTTCAGCTGCAAAATATTCACAGCCTTCTAACCCAGCTGTAATCTCAATTATGTGTTCTTCATTTACCAGTCCATTGCAGCATCACCATCCTACCAAATCCCTGTTGTAGTTTCAATCAAATATCAAACCTCCAGCCATGATGGTAAATCAGTATCCCAAGCTCAATCCTGTAGCAGCTGCAATACTAACATCCATCTAAGCTCAACCATTCATACAAACAACCCATCCACTGCATTCTGCAATAATTCATAACTTCATGATAACCTCCATAGCAGCAAGCACCACCAACAGCTTCAGCCCTCGACTGCAGTTGCTTCCATTGAGTCCTCATAACACACCACAATCCAGTTTACCATCGTCTCTCAGCTGACCATTTCAGCAACACTGCAATAACAACATCAACCTTCAGCAGCAACTCAATAAAATCATCTGTAGCTTTTTGACCCTAACATACATCTAGGCACTTCAGCAGCACCACTAAAATCACTTCAATCTCATCCATGGCAACACACTGAACCTTCATGCAGTTACTCATCAATGCAACTTCAGCTGCAACTTCTTCCTTATAATGCCAACATGACAGCAAACCCATTTCCTGCAGCTGCAATGCCAACCAGTTCACAACTCAAGCCAACCTGCAATCCATTACTGCACTTTAACTCTCATTCACAATCCCTGTCGCTTAATTTCTCAAACAAACTACCACCACTGAATCAAACCAGACTCCATCAACACTGCCAACAATTCCATTAACATCTTCTTAACAACAAGTTCTTCATATCCTCCTTCATCTCGTCACCAGCAGCAACAGATTTATCTACTTTACCAAATCATCCAGTACCTTCTGTAATCAAACCAAAACCCTGGCCAATTCTCGATCAACAGCAAATCCTTCATTCTTAGCTTCAGTCGACAGCAACAACACTTTTACCTTGATGTAAACTTGAATCTGAGACATGCCCATGTTTCTAATTCATCTCAAAACCCATGAACATCTGTTTTCTTTATCTGCATCTCAGAAAACCCTAACTCGATTTCAAATCTCAGATCCCCAAAAGAAGTAGAGACTCTCTTCTTTTCAAACCCTAATCGATCTCAAACCACCATCGTACCCAAGATCAGACTACCAATTGTTCAGCGTCTTCTGTTCTTTTCTCAGCTTCAGAATCATCATCCATCAACCCCTGGGCCTGAATATGTTCTTCACTATCTTAAGTTCAGTAACAAATCCTCCATTACTCCAATTGGAAGCAACTTCGCCTAATTCTCTCATAACCCATCGCAGATTCCTTCTCGAACTCTCTCGGCAATAGCAACAGCCGTTTTCCTACTCCTCTGAGTCTGAGTTCGAACAAATGATTGAGAGAATTCAATTTCTCTTAATTTTAGGGCTTGACTGCCTGTAATAACATGTGATGGTCATTGACACCCACAGTGGATAAGGGCCACCTCTGCTGTCTGATTCTACTTCCAACTGTCAGTCTTAGAAGACTGACAATACAATTTCCTGCATAATTCTTGTTCTTGACGCCTTGGAGAGTTGTGTGCTTGCTAGCTTCGAGTCCGCAAATATCCAATGTTGCCAATTGATGCCATAAGCCGCCATTTCTTCTTCTTTTGCTCGGAATGACTCCAAAGTACCTAAAAACTCAAAAGTAAACATAAGATACATAATTTACATGAAAATTCGCAAAGAAAGTATAAACAATAGATAAATATCAAGGTGTTTTAGACACCTATCAATGTACTCCTAGAGTTTTACTTCATCAATCATGTCTTGCACCATTTTCTTCATATCTCTGCACGAGTTTGTCGCGTGGCTATGGAACTGGTGGAATTCACAGAAATTTGTTTTGTTCTTAGCGTGCTCGAGCTGTTGTCCTCTGTTCCATGGGTGGGTAATTTTCTATTTTCCAAACTAGGCGGTGTGTGTTTGTAATACTTCTCATATATCTCTAGAGTAGATTCTTCACTTACCTCATGTAGAGTAGAAACTCCATACCATTGCCTACGCATATATTCAGCAAGCGTCATCTCAGATGAGGTTTCCTGATAATTTGACTTTCTACGCATATATTCCGCCAGCGTCATCGTAGGTGACGTTTCCTCAGAAGAAGTCATCATTCTCAAAAAGTCCCTGAAAAGAAATACAAAAAGAAACGCATAAAAAGGAAAAAAAATCTAAAATGAAATGAAAATACTGTACAAAATAAAAATAAATAAACCTAAAAAATTAATCTAAAAACAAATCTGTGTCAGCGGCGCCAAAATGATAATGTTTTTGATTGTCGTTGTTGTAATAAGGATTCAAACTCCAAGACTTGTGAAGACTAAATTTAAAGGTTTAAATAAAATAAGAAATAAAAGAGAGATCTATTGGGACTAGGATTCCACCGAATTCATAACACATGGTTCAATTTATTTATTCTCAACAATTAAAGTTCAATAAATTAGTAAAACATCAACTCTTCTTTTGCCAAAGTAGATCCTCAAAACATTAGTTATAAATCGTAAGCATGGGACATCAAACATCTAAGCAAGCATGACCCATCTAATAAAATGATAACCAATTAATTCGAATCGTAAATCAATTTAAAATAAGTGCAAAAGTCATACAGAAAATAATACAAATTCACCCATGTGTGAAGTTAGGCTTCCTCCATCGACCCAATGTTGGGGTTTAGCTTCTCATGATGAAAACACACTCAAAAAATATAATTAATAGCTCAAATGGTGTTTACAATGGTGAAAAAATGAAGAAAAATTAAACGCAAAAATTTTGCTCTACCAAAACTCCCCCCTCTTTTCCTCCTATTTGGTCTTATTAGTACCCTATTTATACACAACAACCCATTACTCAAACATCTTTTCAAAATATTCTTCCATAACTCCACCAGATCTTCTCTTTGACGAAAGATATCTCAGGAATAATTTCTTTCTCCATTATCACACATCTTCCTCTATTTGCTAGAATAAAATCCTGCGAATATTTTTTTTTATTTATAAATAAAACCACAGATTTTCTTTCTCCTTTTCAATAAAAACAAACTCATCAATATATTATCTCTTTTAACTTCAAGATATGAAAACTTCTTGTATAATAGGCAACAAGATATCTTTGCCTTAAATCTTTGAGATCTCCCGTAAATTATGTTAATCTGTTTCAAATGAAGAAGAAGAGGGTGCCTCTATCCATTTGTTCATTTGTTGGGTATCTTTAACAAGTTGGGTGACCGTATCTGAAATGATGGGTGCCTTTATCAGTTCCTCTGGCTGCTTTTAACACTATTTTCGATCTATTTTTCCAAAAGAGCTTATTTTCTTGAATAGACTTAAAACAAGTTTATTAGTGATAAAATGAGTCCCAGCTAATGTATTTATGGGTGAAAATGCGTCGCACTTTCATGCTTATCAAATTCCCCCACACTTCCATTTTGCTAGTCCTCGAGCAAAACAGAAAAATTGACCCGCTACACAGCTGGTCATATAATAAGATAGAGAGAGAGACCCGCTACACAGCTGGTCATATATATATATATATATATATATATATTTTAAAGACCCGCTACACAGCTGGCCATAACATGTAAGAAAAAATGGAAAGACCCGCTACAAGACTGGTCATATAATAAGATAGAGAGAAAGAGGCCCGCTACACAGCTGGTCATAATGTGCAAGAAAAAAGAAAAGACCCGCTACACAGCTGGTCATAACCCTAACAACTACAATTTTTTTTTTTATTATTTTTTATTTTTATACCCGCTCAACAGCTGGTCATAAACTACCTACAAACCTTCAATAGACCTTCTCAACAGCTGATCATGATTTGCAATGAAACTCCTGAAACACTAAAGTAAAAAGTTAACCACTCCCCCATACTTAAATATTACATTGTCCTCAACGTAATTGAGTCATCCAACGCAAAACTTAAGATGGGAAATTCATAATGGAAAAGTAAACAAAATATAAAAATAAATAAGATAAAAGTACACCTACTGGAATATACAAAAAGGATCCCCAAAAATTAACAGTCTGAAAATTTGGGGATCAACCCAAAATACAGTATTTAGAAACGACAACTTCAAAATTATGCTATGAAAATATGGTGACATTGAAACTGTCAAAAACCAAGATTTACCCCTAAATCAAGTTTTTACTGCACAAGAAAGTGCGTAAAGAACAAAATATGGGGATTCTATTGAGACTGGGGAAATATCAATTGATTCATGCACGATATCAGGAATAGGCAAGTCCTATGGGTACTTAGATGCAAAGTAATCCAACAATACTTTAGAAGCACACAATTCTAACCCTAAATTAGGAAACTTTTGGAAGTCTAGGGGTCTAGAAACAACCTCTAAGTCGGGTGAATGATCTTGTGAGGTAGATTCATCTATAGAATTAGGCAAATCATCCACATAATCATCCACAGGGTCATCTATATGTTATGTTTGGAACAGAGAGTCACTACCAGATTCATCATCATCATCAAATAATCTTTGACATTCAAGAACTCTTAATCTTTGTTCCAAACTAGGCGGTGTGTGTTTGTAATACTTCTCATATATCTTTAGAGGAGATTCTTCACTTACCTCATGTAGAATAGAAACTCCATACCATTTCCTACGCATATATTCAGCAAGCGTCATCTCAGATGAGGTTTCCTGATAATTTGACTTTCTACGCATATATTCCGCCAGCGTCCTCGTAGGTGACGTCTCCTCAGAAGAAGTCATCATTCTCAAAAAGTCCCTGAAAAGAAATACAAAAAGAAACGCATAAAAAAGAAAAAAAAATCTAAAATGAAATGAAAATACTGTACAAAATAAAAATAAATAAACTTAAAAAATTAATCTAAAAACAAATCTGTGTCAGCGGCGCCAAAATGATAATGTTTTTTAAGGATTCAAACTCTAAGACTTGTGAAGACTAAATTTAAAGGTTTAAGTAAAATAATAAATAAAAGAGAGATCTATTGGGACTAGGATTCCACCGAATTCATAACACATGGTTCAATTTATTTATTCTCAACAATTAAAGTTCAATAAATTAGTAAAACATCGACTCTTCTTTTGCCAAAGTAGATCCTCAAAACATTAGTTATAAATCGTAAGCATGGGACATCAAACATCTAAGCAAGCATGACCCATCTAATAAAATGATAACTAATTAATTCGAATCATATATCAATTTAAAATAAGTGCAAAAGTCATACAGAAAATAATACAAATTCACTCATGTGTGAAGTTCGGCTTCCTCCGTCGACCCAATGTTGGGGTTTAGCTTCTCATGATGAAAACACACTCAAAAAATATAATTAATAGCTCAAATGGTGTTTACAATGGTGAAAATGAAGAAAAATTAAACGCAACAATTTTGCTCTACCAAAACTCCCCCCTCTTTTCCTCCTGTTTGGTCCTATTAGCACCTTATTTTACACAACAACCCATTACTCAAACATCTTTTCAAAATATTCTTCCATAACTCCACCAGATATTCTCTTTGATGAAAGATATCTCAGGAATAATTTCTTTCTCCATTATCACACATCTTCCTCTATTTGCTAGAATAAAATCCTGGGGATATTATTATTTTTTTTATTTATAAATAAAACCACATATTTTCTTTCTCCTTTTCAATAAAAACAAACTCATCAATATATTATCTCATTTAACTTCAAGATATGAAAACTTCTTGTATAATAGGCAACAAGATATTTTTGCCTTAAATCTTTGAGATCTCCCATAAATTATGTGAATCTGTTTCAAATGAAGAAGAAGAGGGTGCTTCTATCCATTTGTTCATTTGTTGGGTGTCTTTAACAAGTTGGGTGACCGTATCTGAAATGATGGGTGCCTTTATTAGTTCTTATGGCTGCTTTTAACACTTTTTTCGATCTATTTTTCCAAAAGAGCTTATTTCCTTGAAAAGACTTAAAACAAGTTTATTAGTGATAAAATGAGTCCCAGCTAATATATTTATGGGTGAAAATGCGTCGCATTTTCGTGCTTATCATACGTCTTTCCAACTTTTTCATTCTCTCATCATGCGCATCTTGTGCTTTCAGGATGGATGCGATAGTAGCAGTGGTGTCACCGAGGGTAGAAGGGTCATCCTTCTTTGCCTCATTGTTTACTATTTGTCTCGGCAAGCGATTCAACCCTCCTAGGTAAGTTAGATAGATATCGCACTGGCCTTCGAAGGGGTTCCCCTCTTCGTCAGAGCTAGAGTTATCTGTTAATCCCTCCTGATATTGGTTATCGGGCTGTCCCTCTCCTAGGAGTACACGGTTGTGCATACATGATGAGTCCTAAAAAGTGCATATTTCTATATCTTTTTGTTGGCATTTAACTCATCTTTTGTGCATTAATTCTACATTTTATCCCATATTCTGTATTTTCTTTGTTTTCAAGAATAAATATTTTTATTAACTAATTTTGCATTTTTAGGTAATAAATAAAGTTTGGATGAATAGCGGAGCAAAAAGAGCAGAAAAGTGGTGGAAGCCAAGAGGAATCACACAAGGAAGCCGCGAAGAATGTTGTGCGCAAGACCAAAAGGCTAGAAATGGGCTTGAAGAGGAAGAATTGTTCTTAAAGAAGATATGAGCTTGGCATACCCAAGGCCCAAAACCCTCACCCAAACCCATTTCCAATATCCATACCCGCTTCATATTCAGCCGTCGGATTGGATCATCTCAGCATCGTACGGTCGCTTCATCATAGTGCATCAAAATCTGAAGATCCTGAAAAACACTATAGCACCTAACTCCATCTTGAGCCGTCAGTTTCGTTGTACTTCCGCATCCAACGGTCGCTCCTCGCTTCCTTCCATCTCGTCGTTAGATCGATCCATCATCTCCACATCCCACGGCTCATCCTCGCTGTTCATCCAATTTGCTACAACCGCCCAACACCCGAGCACCTAACACCTATACCCGTCAGCCAAACAGACCTTACCCAATTTTCCGTCGACCACCTTCTTCTCCATCTTCTCCCCCATCCCTCTGCAACAGATCCACCTACTCCCTGCCACCACCTTCTCCGCCCTTACCAGCCACCACAGCCACCCTACAACCCTAACAACTAAAACCCATCATCACCACTGACCTCCCCTACTAGCTATCAATCGAGTTCGTCGATTTCACGCCCCTCTTCTCACTGTTGGCGTGTGAAAGTGACGAACTAGGTTGATGGCTATGAAGCTAGAAACGTAGCAGGAGCAGGAGGAAGAGAAGATAAAGCATGGGTCGACATCAAAATCGCGAGAACAGTAAGGAATTTTTTCAATTAAAAATTTAGGTTTTCAAATTTTAGGGTTTCACAAACTTAGGGCTTTTTGAAAAGCTATAAAAGGCAAGTTGCAGGGAATGTAAAAGGTGTTCTTGGGCTAGCCAAGTTAACCCCCAATTTGGGTCTGAGTAGATTTAATTTTAATTTCAATTTCAATTTCTATTTCAATTTCAATTACTCTTTCTGTTTACCATGTTTTAGTTCATCACTAGGAAGCAGATGAAGCCTCTATGCCACAGTGAAGTAAATGATTTAGTTTTGTTCTTGATGAGCTTGAATTAGAACCATGGAGAATTGATTACTCAGTGATGATAGTAACCTGTGATTGGTGGTGCTGTAAGAAGACCACCAATACTAGGGGTGAACAGGATTAACTAGGTGAGCAATTTTCTTTAGATATAGGATAGTTAGTCAATTAGTGATCAAGTCCATCTGTGATTGATGGTGCTGTAAGAAGACCATCAATGCTAGGGATGCATTAGTGAACTAGGTGAATAGCTTATCCTAGATGAAAGCCCAGAACACAAGGCAGGCCTGAACCTTCACCTTGTTTACTAAGGCCAAAAACAAGACTTGCACTGGACATGATATAGCTGAGGATTTAGGTGGATTCAATATCCTAGTTTTCCCCAATTCCCTGTTTAGGTAGATTTTACTTAGAAAACAACAATAGCTCCCTCCAAGTCCCTGTGGACAAACCCCTGCTTATTCACTTTCTACTTTAGATCCTGTGCACTTGCAGGTGTAAATATAACCATAGTTTTAGGTTTAATTCCTTAGCTATCAAGTTTTTGGCGCCGCTGCCGGGGACTCGGTAGCGGTTCCATTGTTGCTTTCTTTTTCTTTACTTTACCCTGTACATATTTTATTTAGTTTTTTCTTTTCAGTCATTGCTAGTGTAACTTAGTGTAACTTACTTTTGTATCTTTAGCTGTAATTTTTGATTTGTAGTTTCTGCACTTTGTGACTTAGTGTAACTTCTGCCATTTGCATATTAGTACCACCTGCCATATCACATAGTTTTCATTGTTTAATTTATTTTGTAGCATACTACTGCAACTGTGTAGTTCTGCATCATTTTCATACTACTTGTATATATGTGTTAGCTGTACTGTTAGTTGTAGTTTTAGCTTTTCAGTCAATTGCATCATTGTTTTATCTCACATTTAGTTTAAGTCACCTGCATCATAAGTCATGTGAGTATCTTTAGCATATCTGTTAATTTTTCTTGTGTTTTCTTTCATCTTGCATCTCATGCTGTAGATTTTAATGAAGCCATTGTCCTGTAACATATCCTGTAAGATATCTCATGTTGTAACCCTGAGTTTCCATGTCCTGTAACACATTGTTTTCTTAGTAGTGTTAAAAGTTGTGAAGCCATTGTTCTCTTACTGTCTTGACTGCCATCCTGTAGCTGTATCTTATAGTAGCTGCATCAATTCATACATCTTGTCCTGTTTTTTTTTTTTTTTTTTTTTTATTGTAGTGTAACTGAAGTTCATATCCATCATTTCCCTTTTTCTGTTCTAGTAGTTGTAAGTATTTTGTTGTGTGTCTTGTTTTGCTAGGTCACTTCTCTTTTGCACTTTATCCATAACTGCATATTGTGTCAACCCCTTTGTCAGTCCAAATAACTCATTGCCATGCAGTAAATTACTCTTAGTTGCTTACTGGTATCAATATTGTTTGAAACTGTCTCAATTCCAAATTTTTGAGAACTCATTCTCTTCTTTGAGTCACCAGGTACCTGTGGTGCTGCTGCTATTGCTGCTGTGCTCCTGTTGCTGTTGCTGTTGAGCTGCTGTGCTGTGCTCCTGTTGCTGTTCCCTGCTGTTGCTGCCTGCTGAAGCTGGTGTAAGATAAAGCCCAACTGGGCTGTAAGCTGCAGAAGAAGAGGAAATTGAACCAAGCCCAACTGGGCTGTAAGCTGCAGAAGGAGAGGAAATTGAACCAAGCCCAACTGGGCCTTGAGTGTTGAAGCCAAAGCTTAGGATGATCCAAAGCCCAACTGGGCTTTTGCAACCAAACTGAACAGCTGGGCTGTGCTTAAGCAAGTAAGCCTAAACCCATTAAGAGAACCCAACCTGTGGGCTTCCATTTTTCATTTGTGGGCTTGTAATAATTTTTTCCATTTTTCTGTTGGGCTTGTAATCTTAATTACTTGTGGGCTTGTTTGTTTAATTGCTTGTGGGCTTGTGATGTTAGACTGATTTGGGCCTGTAGTTTTAAATTAGAAAAACTGAACTTTTGAAAGCCCAACTGGGCCTCCGACCAAACAAGCAACAGTTAGGCTATTTCAAAAGCTACATTGGGCTTCAGTTTGCATACACATTGTAGGCTTAGTTCACCTTCCCTTGACAAAGCAATTTCTCCCACCAATGTGGGCTTGCTCCTAATTTCAAAAACCAAAATTGCTCCCAAATTAAACCAAATTTTTATCATCTCCCTTGGGCCTTACTTTTTTGTGATTTGTGTGATTATTTCATAAAACAAAGACATGTCTGGATTTTGGTCTGCCTCTGGGAATAAATCTTAGAGATGCTTACGGGCAAGATTCACCTTATGAGCCTCCCACAGACCATGATGTCAATAGTTATAGGGATTATAATTATGGACCTTTTCAAGGTCATGAGCCTCAATATGCAAACCCGTATAACTATTCACCCATGTATCAACCTAGCCAACCTAATATGCATGTTTGTACCTTTTGTGGTGGTTTAGACCACCCTGATGAATATTGCTATGTTTTGCATGAATTTAGGAAATCTAGGGGATACCATGAAAATCCAAATTATGAAATGCCCACAAATTGTGAGGCTGGTAGTCATTGGGACCATAATCAACCTTTCGAAGGTTGTGATCAATATTTTGTAAACCCTAATGACCATGCACACATGTACCATTCACCACAATTTGAACATGAAGAATTTTGTACTCCCATGAATTTAGACTCCACCGTAGAAGCTCTCAGACTCGGTGAGCAAAATTCTGATAGAACTATGTCACGCATTCAGGCGAAGTTAGATCAGATTTTGCTTCAACTACAAAAGGAGGAAATTCATGAGGAAATGCATGTTGTCCCTAATGAAGTGTCCAGTCCCATTCATCTAAATGATATTGAATATGAACCTGATTTAGAGAACATGAATCGACTAAGGACACCACCACTTTTAATGAGGATCAATATGCATGTTACCATGATGATGATTATGATGATAATGATATGTTAGAAGAACATGTTTTTGCTGAAAATATTGTGGAACCTTTTGGTTCAATAACATATGGCTTCTCAGCCTCAACCTTCATGAATGTTGTTTCTTCTGATACTCATTGTAATTCATATGATTTTGATTCTAATATGGGGCTTGTACAATTCTTCTGTGAAGATGAACATGACATAGGAATAGTTGAATCTTCTGTAGACACTAATTTTATTATGCATGAGGACGAATTTGATGTGTCTGATTCCTTGCCTAAGTCACAAAATGTTATTTCTTCCGGTGATGATTTGAGTACTTCGAACAATCATGATACTGATTTAGGTCTTGATGTTTTGTTCGATGAATGTGAGCATGTTTTACCTGTTTCTGATTTAGGAAAAGTATGTGTTGGTACTATTGATCGTACCCATGAAAATAATTTAGATGTACCCACTTTCTTACCTAAATCTCAAATCGAGATTATTCCACCCAACCTAGATTTGGTTTGCAACAAAAATTTTAAACCAACTTTTCTGAAAATTCCCAATCTAGGATTGGAACTGTGTGCCTCCCAAGTCCTCTTGGACTATTTTGCTTCAAAATATAACACTTTTAAAGAGCCACAGTTGGAATGCATTTCTTTGTCCATCCCGAAAACAGTCCATTATGAGTTAGACCTTTTGAATCCTGAACCCCTAAAATTAAAAGATTTTGTGCTTAAAAGTAAATCTGTTGAACAATTTAGGTTTAGGGGTGATTCATTCGGTTTTTCACTCTCACTCCCATTTAAGTCCAATTTTAGTGTTTTGAAACTTTCTATGTTTCTACACTTTGTCTTTTGGGTTGATCCTCAACTCTTTAGATTGTTAGTGTATGGTGAATTTTTTGTATATAATCCAGTAGATAAAATTTCTTAAAAACCTTTTTGTTCCTTTTGTATATTTTGCTCGGCTGAAATATGTTGGATTTTTTTTTCCTTGAATAACGGAGTTCTAATCTTGCTTTCGCCGAAATCGGGTATTCTCTTTCCTTTTTCTCTACTCAACATGATCCTCTTCATATGTTGTATTATAATTTTGTTCATATTTTGAAACATTGAGGACAATGTTTAGTTTAGGTTTGGGGTGAAAAGTAGATACTTTGATAATATGCCATAATTGAAAACAAGAACTCCTTCTTTTTGAAAAAAATGAAAAATGAAAAAAATGAAAATAAAAAAAAACATAAAAATGGAGCTCATTTACCTTGAAATGTTGACTCTTGTGCAAATATGTAATTATTAGGAGTCTTAGTCTAGATATTTAGGCACCCTGATTCTAGCACAATTCACATAGTGATAAGAAATTTGCACGCGCACGATCTACCAATACATGTATAGCCTCGATCTTCAAGGTGTTTGATAGGAAGTCACGATTTCCAATCACTTTAGAATACTGAACGAAACTTGACTAGCTTGTTCTTTGGTTGGTTGGGATAGAAGGTGGAGGTTACATTAAGAAAGACAACCATCGAATTTAACTGGGTGCATCAAAAAGGGCTACCTCTTGCAAAGTGTCATGTAATCTTTTGTTTCCTTTTGTATTTGTATCAAAAGTGTTAACTGTTCAAAAAAAAAAAAAAAAAAAAAAAAAAAAATCAAAAAAAAGTACAAAAAAAAAAAAAAAATATCAAGTATTCAAATTCCATTTATGTCATGTAAAGAAAATAGTTCTCTCTTATCCAAAAATAAAAGAGAGTAATCAATGTAAATAAGAGTCATGTAAAGAGTCATCTTTTGTTTTATTGTAATAAGCAAGGAAGGGTGTATGCCATTGATGTACAACGCGAGTAATTGTGAAATACCTCCAACTCATTCACAATTCTCGTAAAGTCCGGACAGCTAGCTAGATTTCGACCTTGGTTCTTAGCCTGAGAAACTATCTCATGGTGATTAGTAGTCATAACTTCAGATCTTTCTTTACACATGTGTAGATACACTTTACACTCTTATCACATGTCTTTTTTTTGTTATCAGTGCTAGGATTGTGCCTTTGATAGCTAGATTGACATCTCCATTTTGCTGTGAGCTTAAACTGTCTTCCACATGTCACATTTGATGGAATATGAGCTTATATTTTGACCTAGAACTTTGTAGGTACGTTCTAAGCAAACCTTCACGAGACTTCACTCGTCCACTAGGGACACTTAGTGGTTTAAAAGGCTTAGTGCATATGCTAAATGCATTCGAGAGACCAGCGACAGTGGTATAGGTAGGATTTCCTTAGTTTTGTTTTACTTGAGGACAAGTAAAATTCAGGTTTGGGGGTATTTGATGAGTCCTAAAAAGTGCATATTTCTATATCTTTTTGTTGGCATTTAACTCATCTTTTGTGCATTAATTCTACATTTTATCCCATATTCTGTATTTTCTTTGTTTTCAAGAATAAATATTTTTATTAACTAATTTTGCATTTTTAGGTAATAAATAAAGTTTGGATGAATAGCGGAGCAAAAAGAGCAGAAAAGTGGTGGAAGCCAAGAGGAATCACACAAGGAAGCCGCGAAGAATGTTGTGCGCAAGACCAAAAGGCTAGAAATGGGCTTGAAGAGGAAGAATTGTTCTTAAAGAAGATATGAGCTTGGCATACCCAAGGCCCAAAACCCTCACCCAAACCCATTTCCAATATCCATACCCGCCTTCATATTCAGCCGTCGGATTGGATCATCTCATCATCGTACGGTCGCTTCATCATAGTGCATCAAAATCTGAAGATCCTGAAAAACACTATAGCACCTAACTCCATCTTGAGCCGTCAGTTTCGTTGTACTTCCGCATCCAACGGTCGCTCCTCGCTTCCTTCCATCTCGTCGTTAGATCGATCCATCATCTCCACATCCCACGGCTCATCCTCGCTGTTCATCCAATTTGCTACAGCCGCCCAACACCCGAGCACCTAACACCTATACCCGTCAGCCAAACAGACCTTACCCAATTTTCCATCGACCACCTTCTTCTCCATCTTCTCCCCCATCCCTCTGCAACAGATCCACCTACTCCCTGCCACCACCTTCTCCGCCCTTACCAGCCACCACAGCCACCCTACAACCCTAACAACTAAAACCCATCATCACCACTGACCTCCCCTACTAGCTATCAGTCGAGTTCGTCGATTTCACGCCCCTCTTCTCACTGTTGGCGTGTGAAAGTGACGAACTAGGTTGATGGCTATGAAGCTAGAAACGTAGCAGGAGCAGGAGGAAGAGAAGATAAAGCATGGGTCGACATCAAAATCGCGAGAACAGTAAGGAATTTTTTCAATTAAAAATTTAGGTTTTCGAATTTTAGGGTTTCACAAAATTAGGGCTTTTTGAAAAGCTATAAAAGGCAAGTTGCAGGGAATGTAAAAGGTGTTCTTCGGCTATCCAAGTTAACCCCCAATTTGGGTCTGAGTAGATTTAATTTTAATTTCAATTTCAATTTCTATTTCAATTTCAATTACTCTTTCTGTTTACCATGTTTTAGTTCATCACTAGGAAGCAGATGAAGCCTCTATGCCACAGTGAAGTAAATGATTTAGTTTTGTTCTTGATGAGCTTGAATTAGAACCATGGAGAATTGATTACTCAGTGATGATAGTAACCTGTGATTGGTGGTGCTGTAAGAAGACCACCAATACTAGGGGTGAACAGGATTAACTAGGTGAGCAATTATCTTTAGATATAGGATAGTTAGTCAATTAGTGATCAAGTCCATCTGTGATTGATGGTGCTGTAAGAAGACCATCAATGCTAGGGATGCATTAGTGAACTAGGTGAATAGCTTATCCTAGGTGAAAGCCCAGAACACAAGGAAGGCCTGAACCTTCACCTTGTTTACTAAGGCCAAAAACAAGACTTGCACTGGACATGATATAGCTGAGGATTTAGGTGGATTCAATATCCTAGTTTTCCCCAATTCCCTGTTTAGGTAGATTTTACTTAGAAAACAACAATAGCTCCCTCCAAGTCCCTGTGGACAAACCCCTGCTTATTCACTTTCTACTTTAGATCCTGTGCACTTGCAGGTGTAAATATAACCATAGTTTTAGGTTTAATTCCTTAGCTATCAATACGCCGAGCTCCATCTCGTCTAGTCCTTCGGGTTGGGCTCCACCAATTTCACCTTGACTCGTGCGAGCGGATCGTCTCATCACCATCGCCTTACCTGCGATATATGCAATAATACTTAATTTGTTTTTTCTTCTAGAAAAGTGGGACCCTAAATTTGTAGGTCACGTGCAATTACTAAGTCATAATTCAGACTGGACAGTTTAGTACAGGAAGACTTTGCAATAAATTTTGGAGACATGTGAAGATGTCAAAACATTCCCTACTTTCATAAAGTTTTAGTGATAGGAAAAAGACATTTTGTTTGTCTCTTTTTTCGAGAAAAATAACTCCTTCTACACGTCATACGTTTACTGGGAAAAACCAAGTTATGACGATTGAGCATATTTTCCCATTTTAGGTAATATTTCTCATCATCTTTAAACTCTTGATTTTGAACAAACTTTGAGTTTGATGAATGATTATGTACTCATTAACCCTTCCCCTTGACTTAGAGTTAGATTTCTAAGAAGAAGACTATGGATTATTTTGAGTTTCTTAAAAGATGAAGAACATCATGAGTAATTTGTCTTTTCAACTTTCATAGGATGATATTTTCTCTTATGAAGTTTACTGACTTACACTTCTTCCCAGCTCTTTCATGGAGGAGATCGTTTGAGTGTTGTTTTGAAGTGTTTGAAACTTCATTTTCACTCTGATCCTCAACTCTCCTGAGCGTCTTGAGGAATATACAAGAAATCTTAAAAGAACAAAAATCTTAAAGAAAATCAGCAAAAAACATGTAGATCTGATGATTCTGAGGCTCTTCAGGACTTCACTAATCTTGTGGATCGTGCTGTGTCCGAGATCTACTCATGAACATTGACAGAATTCTACATAGTGATGTGAAATCCACTTCTCTCAAAGAGATTATGAAAACAATATAGAGTTGTTACTAGGGAGGTAGATTAGATCTTCATACCTCCCTGTTTCTAGCGCCAAAATGTAGTTGCATCTTTTCTGATAACTACATACAAGTAGATCTAAAGACTATAAACTACTTAACATTCAAGATTTAAAGATAAATAAGATGTAAAGAACATGAAAAGTAAAGATTGACACAAGCATATAACGTGGTTCGTCCATGAAGACCTACGTCTACGGGAAAAAAGATGTTTTCTTTATTGATTAAGGTCTTACCCTTGAAAGAGCTGCAAATATCGCTTAGATTTCTCACTCTATCTTTATCTAGATTTATCTCAGGAATTCTCTGTAGAAAGACCATCTAAAATTACATGTCCATTTCCTTCTACATGGACTGGTATTTATAGGCAAATTATACTCGTGAAGGCCTGGTCTCGCCGAGATGTTGGAGTTATCGTACATCTACTCATTACTTCGGACGAACTCTATACTATCCCTCGTGATGGCCTTCCTGGTTCTCCTTCCGAGTCATCTAGTTCCAAACGTCATCGTGTTGCTCTTCCTTGGGGAACCTCGTGCTGCATCATCCTTGGGTTATAGTACAGATCACCCGAGTCTTCTAATACGATGTAGAGTCGTCCACGCCTCTTCTGATCCTTCATTAAATACGTTCCTTCTTTTTAGACTTGACCTTCTGAGTCGATTAAACCACTCCTTACACGCGTCATTCATGTAAAGTTGTATCAGGCGTCTCGATTCAGATGAAATCACCTTTTTAGAATATGATTCGATGCTTTTATCTTATCATCTTATCATGGAACCATCCCTTGAGATGTTGACACGTGCCCATCGGGTAATTTACCCTCACAAAAGAGTCGCTTGATTAATTACTAGAGTCAACCTCGTATAGGTTAGCTAGAAATTTACTAGGATATGAGACTTACAAGTATTACGTGAGACTTGAAGAATGTGAAGAAGTAAAGAGCTACAACGACGACATCATCCTTCCACTTGAGGTTAGTAATATTTGACTTGAACTGTTTCATTCCTAACGTATCTTTCAAGTCGTGCATATTGAAAACATAACTGCGAAGCTGTGAATGATTCTACTCTAGTTAGACATGGTATTAAGGAGTTACAATACGAAGTATAACGTCTATCTTTTGAACTTCGTAAATAAGACATCGACATAATCGTATGAATGCTATTGTGATTATGTGTATGGGTATGGGTGAAGATTTCGTCCTAGGAAACAATGTTTTACATTCGCTTAAAGGAAGTACAATTCATAAACTTGTTTTATGAATCGAAAGAGAAATCGCTAGGCTTATTGGTATTGTTATTAATTCCAAATCTTTGGATTACCAATATGTGTGTTTAGTATAACCGATCATAACTTGTTTATGTATCTTGGTAAAACTATTCACAATGCCTGACTTTTGTATTGGTATGACTTTTATTAGTGAAACCGATCTTAAGTAATCACCTGAAATGGTATGATCAATATTTGTAATTGGTGTGACCATTCCTAGTCATTGGGTGACCGATCCTAGAACTTGGTTGGGACTAATCACAAGATGTGTAATCGATCCTTGTAGTAGGTTAACAAGTTTTAGTAATTGGTGTGACCAATCCTATAAATTGTGCAACCGAATACAAGTTTATACCATATATATGTGGTAACCGATCCTAGTACCTAGTCAACCAACTTTTGGTAACTAGTGTGACCGATCCTAGTACGCACATGGAGGTAGAACCGAAACTTGTTTTGGTAGAACCGTTAAACCCATGAATGGTGATTGAATGTTTTTGATCAAGCACATAGTTCTTAGAAATCAAATGAACCAATTCTAAACTCGTTTGTAAGTGTGGAAAATCGGTTCCAAGATTGTAAATATGAAAAAGAATTTACAAAGTAAAGATGTCGACATACTTTGAACATGTGCAGTAACTCTTATCTTTTATTGTTCAAAGATATTACTTAATAGCTAAAGGAAATAATCCCGGATCGAAATAAATTGAGAATCTTTTAATTAAGGTTTTTAGTTTTATATGTTTTTAATTTCCAGCAATTAAAATGCATATCTTTAGAAAATAAAAATTGGTAATGTGCATTTACTAATTGGAGATTTTCTACTGAGATCTCGGTCAATATTTGGACAGAGCATTTCCAGGAATTCTGAAAACCGAATTTGGAAATATATTGCATATCTTGAGAATATTTTCGGTTTTGGAAATTCCTTGGCGTCCAAACTTCCTTGGTCTATAAATATTGAAGTTTGCATTTTAATCAAACTAATCCTCAGAGCCAGCAAAGCTACCTAGTTGTGCATTTACTGTTGGAGCCGTCTATTCGGAGAGGAAAGTACCCTAATAAGGCGAAATCTCTTATGACCGCTCGTTTTAAAGACTTCTTTGGGATTGGGAATCTCTAAGAGTATCGTTGGTGGGAAACGAGATAATTGCAGTTTATTATTAGTTTTCGATTGATTTGATTGACTAATGGTGGTTGAACTTTGACTGCACCTAGTTTGTTTATGCTTGAGAATCTTCTCTTATGATATAAGATTCACTCAAACTAGATCGAAGTTTCGACGGGGATCTTTAGACTGTTTATAGATCTAAAAGACGTCTTGTGATAATCCATTGTTAACAGACTCCGTTTGTGTGTGATTGATCACAAGAGATTCACTTTGATTGTGTGCAGGTGTTTATTGAAGATCTAAGAATATTTGAAGACAAAGAAGATTGCTTGTTTGAGTTCATAATCTTTGGTGTGCACAAAACTTGATCGCTGGGGACCAAGTATAATCGGTTTATCTTTGTGATAATCTTGATTGATTATTTGAGTAGATCGGCATCAATATATTGTCTTTGTGACTAAGAAGTATTGATTACAAAATCCAGACAATTACTTTGGTAGTTGTATTGAGATAGTCCAAGAACCTGACAAAGGAGTTTATTGGGATAAACAGAAGAGCCTTTTGTCAAACTCATATCACTTGTTTGAAAAGAGTTGTTACCGAACATATTTGTTGTTCCTTTACTGTTTGGAATACGAACCAAAGAAATTGTTCCAAGTGCGTGACTTATTACAAGTTGGAGGCGCAGGGATATAGACGGAACTAGGTGAACTATAGGTTTAGTTGCTTGGTCTCAAATATATGAAGTTGGTTTAGATTTTGTATAGCGGCTTAATGTTGAGAGTATTCAATTCTGGACAAGGTCCCAGGTTTTTTTTGCATTTGTGGTTTCCTCGTTAACAAAATCTTGCTGTGTCTTTTACTTTTCTATTTCCGCAATTATAATTGTTTTATTATAATTAGAAGTAAAATACACAAACGTTAATTCCTATTTACTTGATAGCAATCCTATTGTGTTTGGTTAAGTCCGAACCTATTATCAAGTAACCATACTTCGTTGTTGTATTGTCTCGATCTTGAATCCATAGTCAATCACACAAGTTATCTTGTTGTCGTATTGTCTCGATCTCGTATGAATAGTGATCACACGAAGTGTGAACCGATTAGTTGTACTGTCTCGACTCAGTCCATAGACAATCACTTTTGGAGAAAGGACTTATAGGTGGAAAAGTTTTAGATTGAGGTATTTTTGGGTACCATCGTCTTTTCAATTGGTATCAGAGCAGGGAAACACGAAAAGATCTAACAATCTGTGTTTGGTGCGATCCAACCTATAAGACTGGAATCTAGAAATGGTTTTTATAGAACCTGATAATGATTCAGTTAACGAAAAGCAAGACATCAAGAGTTTTGAATTAACACTTGATGATGGAATATACGATTCAATATATGAATACCTACATGAAAGGGAAACTACTAGACAAGTTCATCTTGCTAATGATGTAGAAACTAGTGATAACTGGGAATCATGCCTAGAAAATCAGTTGGATGAAATATCCGATGATGGTGACTCAGATATTGATCGAGATGTGGATGATGATATCTCAAAATACTCTAAGATACTGAAGCCTTTGGGAAAGAGTAAACTCAAAACTTCTGATGTCATTGATCTCTTAACTCCTCTATGTCGACTAAACAAGAAGTTGAGAAAAGTTTTTCAAGGACAATATTGTGGTTCTCGCACCGCTGAATATCTTCTTAAAGATCGTACAAACAATCTAAATTCTAAGAAATTAGAATGTGAAAATCTTCGAAGAACTCTATTTTTTTCGGAAAAGAAACGTGTTGAATCGGAAGCAATGTTTAATTCTCGACAAATACAGGGTCTTGAAGAAAAAGCCAGTGCTAGTCTCTCTCAAACAAAATTGTTAGAGAAAGAGTGTGATGTTTCTCTTGAAAAAATCCACTTGTTGGAAGAGAAACTTGTTGAATTTGATGCAAGGATTAACTCTCAACAAAAGAATTTTGAAGAGAAAGAAGGTGTATATCTCTCACGAGAAAAACATCTTGAGGCTGATCTAGCTGGTGCTCTTGATAAAATCAAGATGTTGGAAGAAGAAAATTTGTACTTGAAAAAATCCAATGATAGCACAAACAATTTATCCTCATTGTTAGAAGCATGAAGATATCATGGTGATACACGAGGATTAGGATATAAAGAACACATGCTTCCAACGATAACAATGAGATAAAATTTGTTAAAGCTACAAATTCTTCTCAACCAGAGGATTCCACTGATGACAAAGATGCTCTTATTTCTTGTAGAGAAGAAAAGCCTGTCAAGCCTAAGAATAGTGTTCAACCAACAGTAATCAAAGAAGGTATTTCTGTTAATGTCAAGAAAGCAACAACGTTGAACAAAGAGAAGAAGAACAAAACTCATCGAGCTCCAATACAAAAGGATCCACAAAAAGGTAACATTAAAACTCAGTCTTCGTATGTTACTAAACATTGTTATTATTGTGGTAATAAAGGGCATTTGCAATGGGTATGCAAAGTTTGTAAGATGCAAGATGCACTTTCTTTTGTATCAAACGAATTGTCTAAGATTGCTCCCCAAAGGAACTCGGATCGTTATTGTCCAAAGTTTAGGCAAAAGAATTATTATAATGATAGTTCAAGTTTTGCCCATCGCTCGTCAAGGACATCTCATAAAAGACCCTACTATAGATAAAGAGATAACTTTGCAAATACGAAGACAAGATCTGATGTTCCAAATTGGAGAAAGGTTATTTCACAAAATATTTTCATGTGGTTGCCTTGTAGAAGGGGTGTATTTAGTTAAACTTTGGGTGCCTTTATAATTTCTATCTTCTCTTTATTTTAGCCGCTAGGATCCAACCACGTGTTGAGTTTGGATTGCCCCTTCCTGATTAGAGGTTAGCCTATTAATGGTGTAAGAAGGCGGCCGTTTTGTTTATCCAGAGATTATTATTCAAAAGAACTTAGGTTCTCAGGCTGATTTTCGAATCAGAGTTATTATTTCCGGTCTTTTTTTATTTCAATTTGTTCATTATAGAACAATTGGCATCAGAGTCGTTCGATTCTGCCACCATGGGAGGACATGGAGCTCAAGCTACTAAAGATTTACATGATACACAGAGGAAGCAACAATCTCAGTTGGATAAAGTAAATCAAGATGTATCAGAAATGAAAGAGCAACTCAATCAAGTGCTTCTTCAATTAAAGAATCTCAACAACAAGGAAAGTGGGAATAGAGAATCGAGCGTTGTTCCGGAGGAAGGAAGTATCAACCAATGGTTAATCAGCTCAATGATAATCGGGGTTTCAATCACTACAATCGATTTCCAAAGCTAGATTTTCCTAGATTCGATGGAACTAACCCAAGAGGGTGGATTCATAAGTGCGACAGATTCTTTCTTCTCCACAATATCAGAGAGGAAACTCAAAAAGTGCAGATGGCAGCGATGCACATGGATGGCAAAGCTGAGAGGTGGATTTCTAACTTACAAACTTATAGATCTATTATGTGCTGGTTTGAATTAGCTGAATAAGCTTGTTTTCGTTTTGAAAACCCATCAAATGATAATATTGTGGGTATGTTTAATAAATTAGCTCACACAACTACAGTAGATGAGTTTTTTTATGAATTTGAGGTTGCTAGATCCTTAATGATGAGCATTCATCCTGAGTTTCCTGAGAGTTATTATACTATGAGTTTCATTGGAGCTCTCAAGGAGGAAATTCAACATAATGTTCTAATGTTTCGCCCTACCACCCTCATGAGAGCCTTTACTCTAGTAAGGTTGTAAGAACAATCATTACTTCACCAACATAAGCTTTCAAAACCCACCACAATTTTTTTTTCCAACTCCTTTTCCATGGGAAAACCAACCTACCAGTCTAATTTCCAACAAAAGCCATTGGGACTTCCACCACCACCACTACTTCCTAAAACAACACCCACCCACCCTCCCATTAAAAGGCTCACTCCTGAACAACTCAAACTCAGAAAAGCAAAAGGGTTGTGCTACAACTGTGATGAAGTCTATAGACAGGGTCATATATGTAAAAAAACAACAGTTATTCTGGATAGTTGTAGATGAGGGAACTACTGAGTTTCCTATTGAAGAGGAATTGGTATAGGAAACTAAGAATGATTCTCCATAAGATAGTGATGTTGAAATTTCTGTTCATGCCTTAACTGGTACTCATTGTGGGGAAACAATTAGAATACCTGGGCTTCTTAACAATCAATCTATTTCTACACTCATTGACACAAGCAGTACCAACAGTTTTATTGATTCATCTCTAGCTCACCAGCTGCATTGCAATGTACAGCCTACTCCTCAGTTGCCTGTAACAGTAGCAAATGGTGAGAAAACAACTAGTTCTGGCATTTGCAAATCCTTAAGTTGGTCTATGCAGGGTCATTCATTCTCTGCAGATCTTAGACTGCTCCCTCTTGGTGGTTGTGATATGGTGCAGAGTGTTGATTGGATCAGATAGCTGAGTAATGTGCTTTTCAACTTTACTACTTTAACAATCTCCTTCATATACCAGGGCATTGAAATTAGTCTTACTTGCATGTCAAACTCTAATTTTCTTAAACCAATCAGTAACAAAGAGGCACAGAAATTCTTTCAGAAAAACCCACATGGTTTGTGTGCCCAATTATGCTCCATCTCTGCCACACAACCACCTATTCCACCCTCTCCAGAAATTACTACCTTGTTGCAGGATTTTCATGAGGTTTTTTAGGAACCCTCCACCCTGCCACCTTATAGAATCCTAGACCATACTATGCCACTCAAACCCAATTCCACTCCAGTTAACCAAAGACATTATAAGTGCCCTTATGTTCAAAAGTATGTCATTGAAGATTTGATTCAACAGATGCTCTCTCAAGGCATAATCCAGCCAAGTCATAGCCCATTTTCCTCTCCCATTAGACTGGTCAAGAAAAAAGATAACAACTGGAGATTTTGTGTAGACTATAGAAGATTAAATGATATCACAATCAAGGACAAATTTCTCATTCCCATCATTGATGAACTCTTGGATGAGATACATGGTGCTGCAGTTTTTACTAAGATTGATCTCAGGTCTGGATACCATCAAATCAGACTATTTCCTCCTGACATTCACATGACAACATTTAGGTCTCATCAAGGTCACTATGAATTTCTGGTCATGCCATTTGGCCTCACCGATGCACCTGCCACTTTTCAAGCCCTGATGAATGATATTTTCAAGCCATTTTTGAGGAAATTTGTGTTGGTCTTCTTTGATGACATTCTTGTTTATAGTCCCGACATGGAAACTCATCTGCAACACCTTCAGCAAGTCTTTTCTATCTTGCAACAACATCAGTTACATGTTAAACTCTCTAAGTGCTACTTTGCTCAATCTGAACTAGAGTATCTGGGACACATCATCACAGCTTAAGGAGTGGTAGATGATCCAAACAATATACATAGTATGACTTCTTGGACAATTCCTAAGTCTATTAAGGAGCTGAGAGGATTTCTAAGCCTCACGGGCTATTATAGAAAATTTGTTAAAGGATATTGGAGTATCAGTAAACCATTGACTGAGTTATTGAAGAAAAATGCTTTCTTATGGTCTGAAGCTGCTACTAATGCTTTCAATCAACTCAGGGTGGAAATGACTACTACACATGTCTTAGCACTCCCAGATTTCTCAAAAAAGTTCATCTTGGAGACAGATGCTAGTGATGCTGGTATAGGTGCAGTACTTATGCAAGAAGGAAGACCAATTGCTTTTCATAGCAAACCATTAGGCCCAAAGGCTATGGGACTATCTACCTATGAGAAGGAGCTAATGGTAGTAGGATCAGTTGTTACCAAATGGAGAAACTATCTTCAAGGACATCATTTCACCATCAAAACTGATCATGAGAGCATCAAATTTTTCTTAGAACAGAAGATCTCTACTGGATTACAACAAAAGTGTCTCATGAAGCTGTTGGGATTTGATTATGACATCCAGTACAAAAAGGGGACTGACAACAAAGTTTTTGATTCATTATCCAGAAGAGCACACTTTGAAGTTTCCCTACACACCATCACTATCTCAAAACCTGTGTGGATGCAAGAGACTGCCAGTATCTATGCAGATGACCCTAAATCTCTACAACTGATTGCTCAACTGCTAGTTTCTCCTTCTACAGCTCCAAATTTCTCTTATCAACAAGAGATTCTCAGGTATAAGTCAAGACTGTACATTGGTACTGCCCACAATGTAAGATCTTCTAGCTCGTCTTCCTTGCACTCATCAGCTATTGGAGGCCATTCTGGTATACATGTTACTTATAACAGGGCCAATCTTCATTTTTATTGGCCAAAAATGCAACAAGATATCATCTCTATGGTAACCTCTTGTGATGTTTGTCAAAGGAATAAGTATGAAGACACTTCCCCTGCTGGTCTTCTACAGCCACTTCCTATCCCTGATCAAGCTTGGCAACATATCTCAATGGATTTCATTGAAGGCCTTCCCAAGAGTGATCACAAAGATGTTATCTTGGTAGTGGTTGATAGGTTAACAAAATACAACCATTTCATTGGACTTCAGCACCCTTATACTGCAGTTACTGTGGCCAAAGCTTTCTTACATCACATTTTCAAGTTGCATGGTTTACCTTCCTCCATTATTTCTGACAAGGACAAAGTCTTCACAAGTAATTTCTTGCAAGATATTTTCTATCACTTGGGCACCAGCCTCAAACTTAGTACTGCATATCATCCTCAGACTGATGGTCAGACAGAGACAGTTAATGCATGTCTAGAGAATTATTTGAGGTGCATGACTGGATTTTAACCTAAAAAATGGTTCAACTGGCTGGCACTTGCAGAATGGTGGTATAATACTAGTTATCATACTAGCATTAAAATGTCTCCTTTCAAAGCTCTGTATGGATATGATGCACCACACTTAGCTTTTCCAACTACTGTCACTACCTCTGTAGATGCAGTTGAGGAGTATCTTGCTCGCATGAATGCTATGCTTGACATTCTCAAGGACTCACTGTCTGTTGCTCAAGCTATAATGAAATTCTTTGCATATCAGAAGAGAACTGAAAAGATCTTTTGAAGTGGGTGACATGGTCTACCTCAAGCTCCAGCCTTACAGACAAGCATCTGTTTCCTTGAGAAAGAATTTCAAACTCCCAAATAAGTACTATGGCCCTTTTCCTATTATTGCCAAAGTGGGTAACTTAGCTTATAAACTGCAACTACCAACAGAAGCTACAGTGCACCATGTCTTTCATGTCTCACAGCTCAAAATGAAGATTGGCTCTGCTCATGTATCATCTCCTACACTGTTGTTGGTGGACCATGCAAGCCAAATCATCATCACTCCTATCTATGTTTTGGGCTACAGAACTACTACAAGAGGAGATCACACTGTTCAACAAGTTCTTATTCACTGGTCCAATGCTACTGCTGAAGAAGCTACATGGGAAGACACTGCTACAATTCAAGCTCACTTTCCAGCTTTTGTCCTTGAGGGAAAGGACAATTTGGAGGGGTAGACAGTGTCATGTGGTTGCCTTGTAGAAGGGGTGTATTTAGTTAAACTTTGGGTGCCTTTATAATTTCTATCTTCTCTTTATTTTAGC
Source organism: Papaver somniferum (assembly GCF_003573695.1). Lineage (NCBI taxonomy): Eukaryota > Viridiplantae > Streptophyta > Magnoliopsida > Ranunculales > Papaveraceae > Papaver > Papaver somniferum. Next base: position 9,200,624 of record NW_020622381.1, read on the forward strand.
CGCTAGGATCCAACCACGTGTTGAGTTTGGATTGCTCCTTCCTGATTGGGGATTAGCCTGTTAATGGTGTAAGAAGGCGGCCGTTTTGTTTATCCAGATATTGTTATTCAAAAGAACTTAGGTTCTCATGCTGATTTTCGAATCAGAGTTATTATTTCCGGTCTTTTGTTGTTTCAATTTGTTCATTATAGAATAAATATCTAAAAGGACAATGATCCTAATGGTATAAAGGAGAAAGCTGCTCCTGCGAAACCCAACTCTAAATGGGTCCCAAAGTCCTCCATATCCAAGAAGGGACCAAAACTTAGTCACAAGAATGACTCACAAATTTTAATTGTTGGTGACAATAATTACAAGAGTTTTCTTGAAAGACTAAAGCGAGACATCATGTCTGAAATCTCTTGTACTAGTGAACGTTGTGATAATGACACTCTTCATCACAAGTCAAAGAAAAAAAATAAGAGATGGAACAAGAGAAAACAAACCAAGCAAGAGGTCAAGAATGATGATTCTGTCTTAGTCACTCATGACGAACAAGACAAGGCTCAACTCAACACAACCTAGTTGTGTTAGAATGTGCATGCTCACCTTGGTTCTAAATCTTATGAGAGGTGAGGAAGCACATGAAAATTGAGCACATGAAAATTGAGCACATGATCTCTCGGTTATTATATGACTAATTAACATCTTTAGGGAGATCCCTTTTCTTCTATACTCATACCTTCTCTATCTATATTTGAGATTTTGATAGAAACGGTAACTTTGAGTTTATGATGTTGATATCTACTGATCATATATGTGTAGATATTGTTTATACGGTTCAAACGAGCCAAAAATCACTGAATTCGGACTTCGTATGAAAAAGTTATGCCTACAACAGTCTTGTGTATGAATTCGTGTGGTATAACCGATTCCAAGAAGCAAATCTATGTGAATGAATGTCTATATTTTTACTATGTGTTTATGGCATGTTTGATTTTGGTTTCTTAACCTTAATATTCGATCTCATATGATGAGAACTTTGGGCGACTTTTTGGTTTAGCAGGATTAAGTTCTATCCCATGTTGGTAGGCTTTATCAAAGGATCATAAGGGATTCCGATTGAAACTAATATGTGAAAAAGTCACAATATGTTGAATCATTTGGTTTAGCATAAAAGAATATGTGTTTCGGGGTTTCAACTTTTGCATCGCATTAGTTAAAACCGGTTTTCAACCTTTCTCTGATAAAGGTTGGTCCTTGTTGTTGTTCTTTTGTTTTGGCGAGAGGATGACAACACAACGGGGGACAGTTCTAATACGAACTTGCGCTTAATGACATATATTTTGGGGGATAAGAGTATGCGGAGCTTGAGGTAACGAATTTGTTAGTTAATCGTTTTCCTGTTTAAGAAAAGCCTTATTTTATTGCATATATTTATTGCTTTTGCTTAACAAAATTTCGGTACAATTGATGTTTATTCCATTATTTGTGTATGGATGTGTGTGTGATTCAATTTTTCCGGTTATTAAAAGCCATTGTTATTTTGCTTTATTGTTTGGTATCAATTGTTTCGGCTTACGAAATTATGGTGCAATTGCGGTACTTTAATGTCTATGTTTGTTTCAATTGCTTCCGGTTGAGGTAAATAATTATGCAAGTTGATTTATTTGGTTTGTATGAATTGTTTATGGCTTAACAAAAAGGTTTTTGGGATGAATTGTTTAGTCCAGTTCGATTCCGGATAAGAGAAACTAAGTTATTTGATCTTAGTTAGACTTATCAAAAGTGGAGGTTTCGGTTATTCAAGTCTAATCGAATGCCTTAACAAGAAATTCTAGTTAACTAACCTAGTACTTGTCTTGTTTAAAAGTGAAAGGTCTAAGTTATTATTTGAATAATTAGAGCCTGATGAGAAAAATAGAGTTAATTATGGTCTTTATTTTGGTCTTATCGAACAAGCGATTGTATTTGTGCAATCGGTTTAGCAAAAGAACTAAGGTGCTTAGTAAATTTTTTGATTTTCTAAACTATTAGGGAAAACTGCTTCGGGTAATTTTTTCCTTGGTAACATATCAAAACAAAATTACTTTGAAGTTTCAGTTTTGATATTGGTTATCGAAAATGGTGTGTGGAGCCCTCATGCTTAACTCTTATAGGTTGCAAGTCTTTTGAGCTTTGTAAGATCCTTTCGGTTTGTCCTTTATTTGCTCGTACCTTTGTCATTTTTTGACAAAAAGGGGGAGAAGTATATGGAGTAAACAAGTGATTTGGTATCACTAAGGAAAGGACAATGGTACTTAAACGTTATATCTAACGAAAGAGTAAAGCATAGACTAAGGGGGAGTAACATATCATATTGATACTTGTAGTTATATGGACTACAAAGAGAATAACAAAGACGTGCGGATTGAAAATCTACCTATTTTACCTTTGGGAGGGGGGTATTAGCTTTGTTATTATAATGTCAACAACGACATTTATGGATTGAATGTATACAGGTTATTGTGCTGTTGAAACTCGGAATCAAGCGTATGTGTAATGAATTCTTGTAATTTGTTTATCCATATGATGTAAGAGTTTTATCACCAAAATTGACAAAGAGGGAGATTGTTAGATCATAGCTCGGTTGAACCCACCAAGCGTTGGTATGTCAATTTTGGTTGTCATATTTTAGTGAACCAAAACTCATTTAAAGAGTCGCTTGACTAATTACTAGAGTCAAATTCGTATAGGTTAGCTAGAAAGTTACTAGGATATGAGACTTACAAGTATTACGTGAAGACTTGAAGAATGTGAAGAAGTAAAGAGATACAACGACGACATCATCCTTCAACTCGAGATTATTAATATTTGACTTGAACTGTTTCATTCCTAACGTATCTTTCAAGTCGTGCATATTGAAAACATAACTGCAAAGCTGTGAATGATTATACTCTAGTTAGACATAGTATTAAGGAATTACAATACGAAGTATAACGTATATCTTTTGAACTTCGTATAAAAGACATCGACATAATCGTATGAATGTTATTGTGATTATGTGTATGGGTGAAGATTTCGTCCTAGGAAAAAATGTTTTACATTCTTTTAAAGGAAGTACAATTCATAAACTTGTTTTATGAATCGAAAGGGAAACGCTAGGCTTACTGGTTTTGTTATTCATTGCAAATCTTTGGATCACCAATATGTGTGTTTAGTATAACCTCTCATAACTTTTTTATGTATCTTGGTAAAACTATTCACAATTCCTGACTTTTGTATTGGTATGACTTTTATTAGTGAAACCGATCTTAAGTAATCACCTGAGATGGTATGATCGATATTTGTAATTGGTGTGACCATTCATAGTCATTGGGTGACCGATCCTGGAACTTGGTTGGGACTAATCACAAGATGTGTAATGGATCCTTGTAGTAGGTTAACAATTTTTAGTAATTGGTGTGGCCGATCCTATAACTTGTGCAACCAAATACAAGATTATACCATATATATGTGGTAACCGATCCTAGTACCTAGTCAACCAACTTCTGGTAACTAGTGTGACCGATCATAGTACCCACATGGAGGTAGAACCGAAACTTTTTTTGGTAGAACCGTTAAACCCATGAATGGTGATTGAATGTTTTTGATCAATCGCGTAGTTCTTGGAAATCAGATGAACCAATTCTAAACTCGTTTGGAAGTGTGACAAATCGGTTCCAAGATTGTAAATATGAAAAAGGATTTACAAAGTAAAGATGTAGACATACTTTGAACATGTGCATTAACTCTTATATTTTATTGTTCAAAGATATTCCTTAATAGCTACAGGAAAGAATCCTGGATCGAAATAAATTGAGAATCTTTTAATTAAGGTTTTTAGTTTTATATGCTTTTAATTGCCAGCAATTAAAATGCATATCTTTAGAAAATAAAAATTGGTAATGTGCATTTACTAATTGGAAATTTTCTACTGAGATTTCGGTTAATATTTGGACAGAGCATTTCCAGGAATTCTGAAAACCGAATTTGGAAATATATTGCATATCTTGAGAATATTTTCGGCTTTGGAAATTCCTTGGTGTCCAAACTTCCTTGGTCTATAAATATTGAAGTTTGCATTTCAAGCAAACTAATCCTCATAGCCAGCAAAACTACCTAGTTGTGTTGTTACTGGTGGAGCCATCTGTTCGGAGAGGAAAGTACCCTAATTAGGCGAAATCTCTTACGACCGCTCATTTTAAAGACTTCTTTGGGATTGGGAAGGTCTACGAGTACCGTTACTAGATAATTGCAGTTTATTATTAGTTTTCGATTGATTTGATTGACTAATAGTGGTTGCAGTTTGATTGCACCTAGTTTGTTTATGCTTGAGAATCTTCTCTTCTGATATAAGATTCACTCAAACTAGATCGAAGATTCGACGGGGATCTTTAGACTGTTTGTAGATTTAAAGACGTCTTGTGATAATCTATTGTTAACAGACTCCATTTTATGCGTGATTGATCACCAGAGATTCAAGTTGATTGTGTGCAGGTGTTTATTGAAGATCTAAGAAGATTTGAAGACAAAGAAGATTGCTTGTTTGAGTTCATAATCTTTGGTGTGCACAAAACTTGATCGGTTGGGGATCCAACTATAATCGGTTTATCTTTGTGATAATCTTGATTGATTAGTTGAGTAGATCGGCATCAATATATTTTCTTTGTGACTAAGAAGGTATTGATTGCAAAATCTAGACAATTACTTTGGTAGTTGTATTGAGATAGATCTAAGAACCTATTGGGATAAACAGAAGAGCCTTTTGTCAAACTCATATCACTTGTTTGAAAAGAGTTGTTACCGAACAGATTTGTTGTTCCTTTACTGTTTGGAATATGAACCAAAGGAATTGATCCAAGTGCGTGACTTATTACAAGTTGGAGGTGCAGGGATACAAACGGAACTAGGTGAACTATAGGTTTAGCTGCTTGGTCTCAACTATACGAAGTTGGTTTAGATTTTGTATAGCGGCTTAATGCTGAGAGTATTCAATTCTGGACAAGGTCCCGGGGTTTTTCTGCATTTGCGATTTCCTCGTTAAAAATATCTTGTTGTGTCTTTTACTTTTCTATTTCCGTAATTATAATTGTTTTATTATAATCAGAAGTAAAATACACAAACGTTAATTCCTATTTACTTGATAGCAATCCTTTTGTGTTTGGTTAAGTCCGAACCTATTATCAAGTAATCATACTTCGTTGTTGTATTGTCTCGATCTTGAATCCATAGTCAATCACATAAGTTATCTTGTTGTCGTATTGTCTCGATCTCGTATCCATAGACGATCACACGAAGTGTGAACCTATTAGTTGTATTGTCTCGGCTCAGTCCATAGACAATCACTTTCGGAGAAAGGACTTATAGGTAGAAAAGTTTTAGATTGAGGTATTTTTGGGTATCCTCGTCTTTTCACCTCCTATCAGGAGTGCATTACTGGCTTAAGGGAATAGAGATGATATTCTTAACATAAGCATCATCAAAGTGGGTGTTTAGTTTTTTAACATCCCAAGATCTAGTATTAGCATTAATAAAATAAGAGACTTTGATATTAGGATCAGGGGGTACAAGAGGGTTAGGTGTGGCAGATTCCAGAGATGGAATCCATTTATCACACCAGGGATCAATAAATTGACCATCCCCCACAATCTAGGAAATAAAAGGTTTTATCATTTCCTTTATAGCATGCAAACATGTCCAATTCCAGGAACAGTTACTAGGACATTTAGCATTTAAGAAGTCAGACCGGGGGAAGTATATATCTAGCTTTAAGAATGGTTGCCAAAAGGCAGTTAGAATTTTCAATAATCCTCCAAGCATTTCTGGCTAGCATAGCCAGATTGTTTAACTCATCTTTCCTGAAACCTAAACCACCTTCAGACTTGGGAGAGCAAAGGATGTCCCAACCTAGAAGATGAAGTTTCCTATTTTTTGGGTCAAGGCTTTCTCCCCACCAGAACTTACACAGATGGGAATCCATTTTCCTACAGAGGTATTTTGGAATAAGAAAAGCTCTCATTTGGTATAGAGGGATTGCCTGCCCAATATGTTTTATAAAAGTTATTCTGGCAGCCTGAGATAGAAGTTTATGGAACCAAATAGAGATTATAACATCGACATCTTGAAGAATACCCATATGGGTTTGGATTTTAGAAGCTTGGAAAACAATAGGACTGCCTAGATATTTTTCTCTTAAATATTTGTTATGAATATCTAGAATGCCAGAAAGTTGGTTTTTTAAAGACTCCGAGATTTTCTTACTAAAAAGAATACCAGACTTGTCACAAATTATTTCCTGACCAAAAACCAAGCAGTTTTGAAGGTACTCTTTGGTAGTATGGAAGCCTTTGATAGTAGCTTTAGAAAAGAGTAAGGAATCATCAGCAAAAAGAAGGTGTGTCATGGCAGGGGCATCTTTACACACTTTAATGCCTTCAACCAAAACTTTCCTAGTTAAGCATCGATATAAGAAGACAAAACCTCAGAAAAAATGATATAAATATAGAGGGTCTCCTTGTCTTAATCCTCTCTCATTGAGGATTAAGACAGTAAGGCTGTCATTGAGGAGGACAGAATAAGAAATAGAAGAAAGACACTGATTTATAAGCTTAACCCAATGATCAGACAGACCCATTTTTTGTAAAACCTTTTCAAGAAATGACGATTCTAGCTTATCATAAGATTTAGACATATCAGGTTTTATGGAAGCTATGCCATCTGTTTTCTCATAATGATTAATAGCGAATATGAACTCATTGGCTAGAAGAATATTATCAGAAATACTCCTCTTAGGAACAAAGGCACTTTGGTTTTAAGAAATAATGTTGTTCGTGAAAGGTTTCAGTCTATTGGCCAGAGTCTTGGAAATGATCTTATAAATGAAATTACAAATCCCTATGAGACGATATTGGGATACCCAGTTCAGCAAGAGGAACTTTGGGAATAAGAGAAATAATCGTATGATTAAAGACTTTAGCTATATCCAGTTCTAAAACAAGTCTGGGTCATATCAATGACTGTCTCACCAACAATATCCCAATGTTTCTGGTAAAAAGGGCACCATCAGGTATCGTGGCCTTCTTTCCTCCCATTTGAAAAAAAAAACATTCTTAATTTTCTCAGCAGTTAGAGGAGAGTTCAGAAAAGAGTTATCTTCATATGTGAATTTCACAAAGAGGTATTGAAGAATCTCATCCTGGAACTTTTGAGGGTGGGAGGAATAAAGGGTTTTAAAATAGTCAACAAAGGAAGTTCCAATATTATCTCTATCGGTTAGAATAACACTAGAGTAGTTCTTGATCCAACTAATGACATTTCTTTTCCTTCTGAAAAAAGTGACTATATGGAAATATGGGAATTTCTATCTCCTTCCATGAGCCACAGCTCTCTAGATTTATCCTTCCAGTAAAGTTCCTCTAAACTATAGAGGTATTCCTTGGATCTAAGTCTGGAGATAGAACTGGAGTCAGGTGGGTTGGAAGTTTGAATTTCAGCTAGTTCATCCCTAGTAATAGTGATATTAGTTTGAAAATTACCAAAAGAGGATTTGTTCCGGTCACGAAGACCTTTCTTATTTATTAAAAGTTTTGCTCTTAGTTTATTAGCCGGGGATCCCACAATATTAACAAACCAGGAGTTGGCTATTATATCATTACAAGTAGGGTCTTCAACCCATATAGCTATAAAATGAAAAATTTTGTGCATGCAAATGTCATCAAAATTGAAACCTTTATGCATAGGGAAGTGGTCAGAAGAATCTCTAGGCAAATTATTAACACAAAGTTTGGGGAATAAAAGCTCAGCAATATTATTAATAAGGAATCTATTTAATCTCTCAAGGATAAAGTCAGTGCCCTGTTGCATATTAGACCAAGTAAACCTAGGACCAGAGAAGCCTGGATCATGCAAAGCAAATACGTTACAAAAATTTCTAAGGTTATAAAAATCATGGTCATCTACTTCTAATCCACCATTAATATTCTCAGTTCCTAGTATAGCATTAAAATCACCCACAAAGAAAACAGGCTCACTAGGGGGAATTAGAGGCAATTGACATTGGCTATCCCCAAAAGCTTGTTTAAGACTACTATTAGGTTCACCATAGATAAAGTGAATATGACAAAATTTAAAATGGATAATATCGTTGGTCGTTGCATAGATGCCCCTTAGACTGGAGGATAAAATATTGAGATATATCTCCTTCTTCCAGGACAAAACCAATCCACCACTTCTTCCAATACAAGGAACATTAAAGGTACAAGTAAAGACCATATTTATCATTTTCCTAGAAGCAATATCTTTCTTCATCTTAGTCTCAGACAAAAAGACTATATCAGGGTTAATGTTCTTACAGAGAAGGTTTAGCTCTTTATTAACAGATTTTTTACCTAACCCTCTAACGTTCCAGCATAGCAAATTGACGTTATTGACAGGGAAGGTAGTCACAAGGCTTGTCGTAATATTGGAAGCATTAATTAGAGGAGGGGAAGTAGAAGAATTTACCTGATTGGTGGAAAGAGGATCCCCATTAAGCTGAAAATTGGTTGTACCACCACTTTGATCAGCTCCTTGGGCAGCATTGAGATCTAGATTGGCGGCATTGTGAGGAGAATTATTACGGACGACATTGTTATCCGAAGAAGTATCAGAAGGCACATTGTAGCTACCATAGGGATTAACCAAGGAATGGGTATTGATAATCAATTGGATAGGTTAATAGTTGGGAGATCTCCTAGCTTAGTTATAGGAGGACAAAAATTGGTATAATCAGGTTCTGAAGTATCATTTGGCTCAGGGATGACCATGATACTAGCTAGGGTAGAAGAGCTATCTCTAGTACGTTTCCTAAGATCAGCTTTAGGATTTATCTTCCTTTTGAGATTCAAGAGAGCATCATGCTTAACTGTTAAAGAGATCATTTCTTGTCTCGACGCAGAAGTCTTCTGAGGAGGAATAACTGATGATTTAAATCTCCTTGTTGAGTTAGAGGTACAAATCATACCCGATTTAACTGGTTCAGGAGTCAAAATGAAGTCAGCTGCTAAATCAGTCTGATTCGAAGTCTGCTTGAAAATGACTGGGAGATCATTGTGTAGAGGAACTGAATTCAGTATTTGAATAATACCACTATAAAAAAATCTTTAGAGCAGCAGAACGATTGACAAAAGGGCCCATTTGGAAGTTGTCCTTCGGAAATTCTTAACCAACTTTCTCGATAACTTGAGTGGTAACAACAGTTTTTCCTCTAAGAACAGTATCAACTGGAGTCATGGTAGAATTACTAGTATTTGCTGAAGTATCTGACTGTAGAGGTGTGACAACCAATTTTAGTGGCATCATGAGCTTTGACACTTGAGAGATTATATCTTGGGCTAAAGGTGCTAGCTTCTTTTAAAGCCTTCTGTTTTTCCAACCAATCTGAAACCCTTGGTTCATTTAATTTTTTTTCCATCCATCTCTCTAATTCTCGGCTCCGGATCGTCTACACCAAAATTTCCTCTACACCTATACACCGACAAATAAATAGCTGCCACGTGTTCGGTTTTAACACACCAAAATCAGATTTCTTGAGTATCTTAAAGTTGCTTAAAATTGAAAGATTTTCAAAGAAATAAAAGAGAAAAACGTTTGGCCTCCCGTAATTATCTCTTCCTACTCATGCCCCATTACCTGTTCTGTACCGTAGTCTTTACAGTTTACACTATTGACGAACACTCTCAATTCCTTCCTTTTTTTTAATTTTGCCATGAGATTTTGATGCATTATTAGTAATGGAAATTATGTCAATAACCTTGCATACTAAATGCTTGCATGGTACAAATATTTTTTTTTTGTTGTGGCATAGAGCCATAGACTATGGATGCTTTATTAGCAAATGTGATTGCTCATGATATCGCCAACTGTTCAACAGAATGTCCAGTAATCATGGACATCTTCTCAAATCTCCTCTATTCTCGTTTTCCATACTGACACTTAGTTTTAGTTGTTTATTTCTCCTATTTTGTTCCTTGTTTTTAGTTGTTCTGTGATTCTACCGAAAAAAAGACTTTCTACATTTATAAAGATCAATAGTTATGCATAGATTGGTTGATCTCGTTGTCGTTTTCATGGTAGATCATGATATAAATGTATCACAACTTGACGGAAGTTGAAAGTTCAAAATATCTTTTAAGATAAAAACACTTGTGAGATCAAGGATTAGTACAATACATGGAACATGGTATGAGTGGGAAGAGATAATTAAGGGAGGATAATCGTTTTCCTTTTTTATCTCTACGAGAATCTTTTAATTTAATGAATTCAAGAACTCCGATTTTGGTATTTTGAAAGTGAAGACGTGGCATCCATTTATTGGGGGATGCAGAGGTGTAGAGAAAATTTGGTGTAAACGATCCGAAGCCCTATTTCTCCCCCACAACCCTGCTAGGTGACCCGTTGCGGAGTCCAGATCGTCTGTGCCCAACTCTTGGTGTGTCCTCTGTACCCACCAACTAATTAACTCTACCTATCCTTTCCATCTTTTCCATATTCTGGTCTTCTTCCATATCTGGTCTTCTTAAACACGGAAACAAAATGAAAACTAAACTTAATGAAATTTTATCGTCAATGATTCTAAAATAACAGTGACTAAGTTTTGATTAGTCTCAAATCATAGTTTTATGCATGTCCCAAGCCATACATTATAGATAAGTAAAGATAATCAATGATCTTCATTTTATGGGTCGGACATGATATTAAAATATTACCAGCACTCTGTTTGGAAGAAGCCATTTAGGGAACCATAATTCATATAAGTCATAATGTAATTTTAGACCGATTTTCTTTTAATCAGACCCATTTGTAAAGCAGTTCGTGTTTAATCTTGTGATTAAACTAATCTCTGATCTCATTCAAAGAATAACTAGAAAAGCACGAGTGATAAGCTCCCAATAATCTCACTCATCAATTGCCCATGATAAGATCCTTATTGATCAAATATCCTTACTAATCAAGAGTAAGATCCTAAATTTGATTAAAACGTAATATAAACCAAACCAACTCCAACCAACAACAAAGACGAGATCTTGATTAAGTTTTTGTAGGATTTGATTCTAGCTAAATTTTGTGTTTTTCCGTATTTAGCAAAAGCAGAATATGGAAAGGATATATAGAGTTAGTTAACGTAATTTTGGAAAGACATATGTCACAAGTAGATTGGTGGGCACAGAGGGAACACCAAGAATTGGGCACAAACGATCTGGACCCCCCACCCCCATGTGTAACAGCTGATCTGACGTGACTATCTGATGTGTAATACATGTCATAAATAATTTTATTTTATTCAATGTCTTCTCCCATTTTATCTGGGTTTCTATCTCTTTTCTCTCTCAGCCATCGCTCCTTTTTCGATGTCTTATTGTTCTTTTTATTCTGCAATCCAAGAAGTAACCATAACATTTTAGGTTTTTTTATTTATATTTTGATGCCAATCGGGATGAAGATACTAATATATCCAACAATCAATTTAACCTTGGTGTTAATTGATGCATTTGAATGAGAAATTTTTTGTTGATCTGTTAATCAATCAAGTATGCAAATCGCAAATACAAAATCAATTAATCTATTTTTGAATTTAACCGAAAATTTATTGATTTTTGAAAGCAATTGCTTCAATAATCTAATAAGTTGAAGTTCCAGAAAGAGTAGTAAGAATTAGGATCTAAAGAAAAATTTTAGTAGTGTATACGATTCTCATTTAACCGTTTTTCCATATGCAGATCTCTTGGGTTTTTTTTTTAATCTCATTTACAACTAAAGTGTTTAGGGAGTTGTATATAGTGTATGCGATTCCTTTGAACTGAACCATAACCATGGTTTTTAAACCTGACACTTTTAGGGGCGATCTCGAAAGAATTAGGGGCGACTTTTTTATTCCCAACCCATAAACAAGGTTATGGGATGTCCTAAATGTTAGTAGAATACCTTAATGCCCTTTAATAATCGGAAGTAAAATAATTGTTTTTAGTTACCGATTATTGGTAATATAATCGGTAGTTAAAAAATACACAGACACTACCGATTGATATGAATTTGTGCTAAATGCGTATTTGGGGATACTAATAATCAGAAGTTAATGATAAATTCATTTACTATCGATTATTGGATACTCCAAAATTCAATTTTTTTTTTTTGCAAAATCTCATTTTGGGGCAACTCTATATTCAGTAGTTATATGAACTATTTTGACTATCGAATATGGTTGGATATTGGCAAAGAGAGCCACTGTATAATCGGAAGTCAGGATAACTTCATTTACTACAGATTATAGGCTCAACCAAATTTCAAAAAATAGAGGATTTTTGCAAAATCTCATTTTGGGGCAACTCTATATTCGGTAATTATATGAACTATTTTGACTACCGAATATGGTTGGATATTTGCAAGTATAATCGGAAGTCAGGATAACTTCATTTACTACCGATTATAGGCTCAACCAAAATTCAAAAAATAGAGGATTTTGGCAAAATATCATTTTGGGGCAACTCTATATTCGGTAGTTATATGAACTATTTTGACTACCGAATATGGTTGGATATTTGCAAGTATAATCGGAAGTCAGGATAACTTCATTTACTACCGATTATAGGCTCAACCAAAATTCAAAAAATAGAGGATTTTGGCAAAATCTCATTTTGGGGCTACTCTATATTCTGTAGTTATATGAACTATCTATGATGGTAGGATTTCGGCAAAGAGGTCTACTGTATAATCGGAAGTCAGGATAACTTCATTTACTGCCGATTATAGGCTCAACCAAAATTCAAAAAATAGAGAATTTTTATAAAATCTCATTTTGGGGCTACTCTATGTTCGGGAGTTAAATAACATAAATTCACTACCGATTATGGTAGCATGTTTGCCAAAGGTCTACTTTAATCGGGGGTCAAGATAACTTTATTTACTACCGATTATAGGATAATCAAAATTCAAAAGATAGAGGATTTTATTTTGGGGATACTTTATATTCGGAAGTTATATAAACTAAATTGACTCCCGATTGTGGATTAACTTTCCGATTGTAAAGTTATCTACCGATTGTGAAGGTTAGTTTGGCCATTAAAATAAACGGGAGATAAGAGATGGTTATATTTTACGTTTGGGTGACCTTTTTTATCTTATATATCGCCCCTAATTCTTTTGGGGTCGCCCCTAAAAATCACTGAACCCTTTATTAAGTTTGATGAATCAATTTTCTGTGTAAATTGAATTTTAGATTAAAATTCATATTAAGTTTTTCTCTTTCATTTTTGTGAATACGTGGTAAAAAGAAAAGCCATAGTGGATAGCTATGTTGGATGCCACGTCTGTTTTTGTTGTTAATCAGCTGTTACAAAGCTGTTCATATAGCATTTTCGTTCTCCCCACATTTTTGGACCCACCATGTTTGCCGCACCAACAAAAATTTATTTTCCTTTCAAGGGCCTTAAATAACGATACACCTTTTTTCAAAGGTATGTCAGTTCCACCCGTACCAAAGGCACCTTAAGTAAATTCCCTACGGATCCAAGGGCATAGCTTAGTGGTATCCCATCAATTCCAGTAAGGAGGAAGTAAGGGGTTCGATCCCCACCGTAGAGGTTTGTATTTAAATTAGTTGTATAAAAGGGTTTGGCGGGGTTGGGTCTAGCAGTGGGGCTACTCCAACTTGCTGGATTTGGGTAGGGGTCTGGGTCCATCTTTATCCTAGCAAAAAAAAAAAAAAAAAATTCCCCACTTAAGGAAACCGTATCCGTCACAGCCACAACCTATATAAACTTTGTTTTTCTTGTTGGAGACGAAGAGAAAGAGGAGTTTTTCTCACATGGTTTAGGAAGATCAGAGCGAGTACGCCTCAAGGAAATCGTCTTTGTGCAACCGATAGACAAGATGTCGACTTCAGACAACGAACCAGTACCTATGGACATTGATAAACAAAGGGAATGTAAGAGGACTCTCATATTTCGTTGTTTCTTTTGATTTCTGAAATCAGTAAGTTTATCAGATCTGTTATTAAGAGTCTATGCTCGATTTTTTTTAGGTTTTAATTCAATGTTCTTTCTAATGGAATAGCTTAAAATGATAATCTTCATCAATTACAGATTCAGAGAAGCTTAAGCTTCATTACAGAAGAAAGAGAAAATTCAATTAACCAATACGGTTTCAGGTGTTTTTATGTTAATACACCAACTCACAAGTTATACATGTTGAGAAGTGTGTGAAAGAGTATCTGGTAGATCATGTGAACCACACGTGAGAATGCAAAACCTCTTATCCTTCACTGCAACAGTTCTTATCCTGTACCATTGCATTAGTTGTGCTAATACCCCCCCAAGCTCATGGGTGGAGTAAGCACACTGAGTTTGGCACGAATCATCTGAAATCTTGGACCATGCAAAGACTTCGTAAAGATGTCAGCTAACTGATCAAGTGTATGAACATAGAAGACATCTAGGGCCTTAGACTGTGTGAGAATAGGAAGATAGTGTAGGTGCAATGAGTGGAACAGCTGGAGAATTAGTGTCAGGTACAAGGTGAGATGGGGAAGTGGATAGGAGGAGCTTGTAAGGAAATGAGTCCTCATTAAATGACACATGTCTAGAGATGTAAACAGTTCAGATTGAGGGTCTAAGTATCTATAGCCTTTGTGTTGAAGGTTGTAGCCAAGGAAGATACATTGCTTGTTTCTAGGCTCAAGTTTGTTTGTAGTGTATGGCTTAAGCCATGGATAACATGCACAACCAAACACCTTGAGGAAGTTGTAGTCTGGCAGTCTTTGAAAAAGAAGTTGAATGGGAAATGAGTAGTTGATAGACCTAGTGGGAAGTCTATTGATTAAGTAATTTGCAGTTTTCAATGCATCAACCCAAAACTCATGAGGAAGGCCAGATTGAGACAACAATGTTCTAGTGATGCCTAAGAGATGTTTGTGCTTGACTTCTGCCACTCCATTTTGCTCAGGTTTATGAGGGCATGAAATTTCATGAGTGATTCCCTTATTGTCACAAAAAATAGCGAAGAACTTATTTAAGAATTCTCCACCATTGTCAGTTCTTATGGTTTTTATTGAGTTTGAGAGAAGGTTTTCAATTATATGCACAAAGGAAGAGAAGTGTTGTTTGAAATCAGATTTAGCATGCAAAGGGATAATCCAGCAGTACTTAGTGTATTCATCAATAATACTGGCATAGTATAAATTTCCTGGGAATGGGATAGAAGCTACTTGACTAGGACCCCAAAGGTCCATATGTAATAATTCTAGAGGTTTAGTAGCAACAATATTTGAAAATTGAAAAGGAAGTTTTTGACTTCTATAAATTTTGCAGTCTAAGCAAGAAAATGATTTATTAGAAACATTGGACAATTGCAGCAAATTACAAAGTTTCTGGAGAGTTTGAAAACTGGGATGACCAAATCTTTTATGTAGGAGAACACAGTCACTGGTAGTGGAGGAGAGAGCAAGAGAGGCTTTGCTGAATGAGATTGGATAGAGGCCATTTCTATGTGGTACTTGGAAAATAGTCTTCCCAGAGTTCATATCCTTCACAGAGAATCCATGAGAATCAAGAGTTAAGGAGCAGCTATTATCTGAAGTAAACTTATGAATGGACAATAGGTTGTGAGAGGCAGTAGGGACAACCAGAACATTGTTAAGATAAAATGAATGATCATGAATGAGCTTACTAGAGTGTCCCTTATGAGTTATAGGTATACCTTCACTTGATGTTTGAATTTGTTCACTGCCATCATAAGAAGTAATATCCTTCAAGTTTGTAGTATGTGGAGTAATGTGGTTGTTGGCTCCACTGTCAAAAATTCATTTTTCATTGTCAAAGATATCTGCAGCTGCTAGCATAGCACTGATATTAGCCGGAGGTGCTCTGCCTTTGTAGGAGAATTTGAGTCTTTGTGTACAGTTTGGTGCCAAATGATCTTCTCCAAGACAGAGCTGACATGGTTGCTTCACTGGTGTATTGTAGCCTCTGCCAGAAGTGAATCTGTGAAATATAGCAGGATTTGGAAAACGACCACCACCACCATAACCTCTTCCTCTAAATGAACCTCTAGACTTATAATGAGAACCTCTATAAGCAGTTCTGCCAGCATTTGTCATGAAGGATTTTGCATCAGTTTCAATTTTGAGAGTAGCTGCTCTTTCGCTCACAACTGCCTCCTCACTAAGCAAATTGTTGTGCAACTCAATACTAGTAATTGGTGGATTGCGATGTCTCATAGCAGTGGCAAAGGGTATGTAATCAGCATTTAAAGCTTTAAGTGTAATGACAACTAGTTCCTTGTCTGAGATAACTTCACCAGCAGCAGCTAATTGATCAGATAGCAATTTGATTTCATTGACTAAGGCTGGTATGGATTTGTTACCTTGTGTGATAGATAGCAGTTTTGTACGCAGTTGAATGGAATGAGTTGAAGAAGCTCTTGCAAAATGTTCTTCAATGCTGACCCAAAGCTCATGAGAGGTTGTTGCTCTTGAAAAGTAAGGGATGACAGCGTCTGAGATTGTCGAATGGAGCCACATCATGATGGAAGAATCTTCATCAATCCAATCAGTATATAAGGAATTTTCAATTCCATTTAGTTGATTCCTTGGATTGGTATATTGTGGAGGACAAGGGTAGGAACCATCAAGATACTTCATAAGCTTGAATTTGTGAGTTACAGGGTTCATCAGATGTCGTCATGTGATGAAGTTGTCCTCCTTGAGCTTAAGATGAACAAAGTTTTTCAACTGATTCAAAGGAATGTTTGAAAAGGAGTTGGAGGTAGGATTTTCCATTGTTGATAAGGAATAAGAATAAAAAAGAAACAGTAACTAGATCTGAAATTGCTAGCAAATAGAAAATCTGTGATAAAAATTGAAACCAGATTTCAGTAGAGGAAGTTGTAAGAATAGAATATCGAGAAGAATTTGTGAAAAGGAAAAACAAATTTAAAGAAGAAATCAATAAAGAGCTTCTCTGTGATAAAGAAAAGTTGTGAAGAGGATGATGAAGAACAGAGTGGAAGCTTGGATCGAGTGAGAGTTGAGGTTAACTCTTACCGCTCTGATACCATAATGGAATAGCTTAAAATGATAATCTTCATCAATTACAGATTCAGAGAAGCTTAAGCTTCATTACAGAAGAAAGAGAAAATCCAATTAACCAATACGGTTTCAGGTGTTTTTATGTTAATACACCAACTCACAAGTTACACATGTTGAAAAGTGTGTGAAAGAGTATCTGGCAGATCATGTGAACCACACGTGAGAATGCAAAACCCCTTATCCTTCACTGCAACAGTTGTTATCCTGCACCACTGCATTAGTTGTGCTAATACTTTCTTAATTGACGTCCAGGTTTAAAATGTGTTATCGAGAGGATGGTGGGATCTTGGTCCATGATGCCTGAAGAACGACCAGACATTAGAAAAATGTGTAAGACACTAAAGACTTTCATCAATTGCATCTTGACAAATATTTTTATTTTTTCCCCTTCAAGTCTCTCTACTTCAGATTCATTCTGCATTCTCTGCTTTTGATTACCTTAACTCGACTTTTTGCTTCCATCTTCAGCTCGGGACCAATTTGCGGAGTATCTGAAGACAACTGTGGCTGAAAGGATCTGATAGCTAAAGAAGCGCCACTGCTAGTGAAGCAACGACGCGAAGCCAAAAAGAGGGAATTCAATCAAGCTAGAGAATTGGGGGAGTACCTGAAGAAAAGCCCGCTGAATAAGAAATCTTTTATATCGGATATTGAAAGATACAGTAGCATCTATGTTTTTTCTTTCAGTTATGCAAAACTTGAAAGCTCCGTGTACAAGAAGTTCATCAAATCTCTCACCGACGACAATTCATACAAGTATTATTACATGCAATAAAATTCTATATTTATATCTCTACGTTCTTCTGCAGTATAAATTAATAATTGTTTGGTTTATTGCAGGGTTTATTTTGGACATAAAAAAGCTTTGTCAAAGATTGTTGGAGTTGTCTCAGAAGCAAAATTCAATCCTGAACTCAAACCTGGAGACTGTGGATATAAAATTAAAGAATTGCGACCTGGTCTCCATGAGATTGGAAGTGTACGAAAAAAATATATGCACATTTTCTCGACTTTTGACAGCTGTTTAAGTTTTAATACTGTATCCTTATTAGTTGGGACCTTTAACTTTCCAGATGCTTCAGAATTACGATGATGCCGCTGTTCTTTTAACCGACAAATCCAAAGATGAGGTACTCAGGTATAAGTGTGTGTCACTAGAATGTTGTTGTTAGCAAATTAGCACTTTGTCAAATGTAATCATTGACAAACCAGAGATGATAATTCCCATGAGATTTAATTTTGCAGGAAGTTTAAGGAATATAATGAATGCGACTTTGTAAAGACAGGCCAGACACCAATGGCACCGGTCAGGAAAAGCTATTCTCTGAGGTGCTTGTATAATTTGGCAATTGTGTTATAATTTGACGTTCTCACCGTTTCTTCCTTGGAACTATCTTTGTTTCAATTGGTGTTTGGGAAAGATGAGATTTTGCCTTTACCTCCCCGTTCAAGTGCAATGAATTTGTGTCCCAAAGTAAAAGAATTAGGCATGCCTGTTGAACTCAGTGGTGGGTTATATTATTATATTATATTTTGGTGATTGGCGGTTTACTTACACTCATAATTAGTCTTTGATTGCCTCTTACTTGGCTTCTTTCTAGGCGGGTGCATCAAGCTGACCGGAACATTTAGTGTGTGTGAAGTTGGAGTACGTGTGACAGAGGATGGCACTAAAATTCTGGTTTGTTTCTAAATTTCTGGTTTATACAATCCCGTAAATCTAGCGAAATCTTTAGCTAGAAGAGGAGCAAGTATTATGGGCCTTGGCCACATTTGGGATGATTTTTACTTGCCTAAGTTTGTCATAACTTTTTGTTTGATGTGCTTTTTATAACAATCTACTTCAGAGACTTCTCAAAAAGAAGATGTTTAATTATGCCCTTGTGCCATTATGCTGCTGGAGTGCCTCCACTGGAGAAACAGAATATTTTCCGCAAGAAGTTTTTTCTTGTTGTTGTACTTCCGCAGCTGTTATCCTCGTACTTCTTCTTATTGACTGCAATGTTTTTCTGTGGTTTTATATTTTTATGCAGAGTGGACATACCTTCCTATTAGTAAGTTGGGGATCTCTGCATCTTGGTTTGCAGCTAAGTAGGCAGATGTTTCAGATGCGGATCATGTCAAGGGTGAAGATAGGTGGTGAATAACAACTAGACATGGCCAACCGAATGGTCTAATGCAGTTGGAGTGAATGTTATAACAACATAACAACTAGTTGTAAAAGGCTATACAGAAACAGAACCAAATTGCGGTGAAAATAACTTACTGAGATATTTAGTTGTTGTTTTTCTTTAGTCCATTGAGATGTTTAGTTGATATGGGAGTTGGGAATTAGGAGTTAGCAAGTGTCTTGCAAAGAAAAAAAAAAATTAAAGAATGGTATTTATATTAGCCTGAGTACAAAATACAATTAAAATCGACACTTTTTTTTAATCTAGGAATCTTAATTTTTAAAAGATCATCTAATCAAGTGGAATTAAAAATCAGTAGAACCACACATACCTCGCTCAAGGCCACTAGACAATAAAAGTAGACGATGACTTCTTTATGAATATATACCTTGTCTTGCGGATTGATGAAGAACGAAACTTGTGAGAATTAACTCCGGTTAATCAACATTTGCGGGCTAACGCTGTCTGAAGATCATACATGACACAGTTCAAGCTCAAAAGAATTGTTTGGATGATTCGAGCATATTTTATAGCATGAAATCAGTCAACAACAAACAGCCTCATGCTCCTTTTGCAGCTTATCCCATAAACATAAGACCATGCTTGGGTTCTGATAGTGAGCGAGAATGTAACTTTCTTCGCAACCAGAAATTTTAAACCGATCATCCGTCATGTAATGCACTTCTTGGCCATTCTTCTTAAACTGGTCAATCCATATACCCATTGCGACATCTTCTAGTTTAAACAGCTTAAAAAACAAAACAAAAAAAGAAAGATTATATCAGATTCCTACGGCCAAGTACGTTTACATTTTAGGCTTTTAATCCTTCGTTCCTTGGGTAAGGCAGAGTTAATTACCTTGAGATATCTTTCCTGATGGCCTTGAACAATGAATTTTGCGACATCACGTGACAGAACATATCCTGGACCATGAGCCCATGGTGGGTATAAAGAATGTGGCCATTCCTACAAAAAAGAATGGCGGTTTCCATTCATGTGATTCACTGACGCAAAGTTCCGATAAGAAACATAAAACTTAAGGGGGGTGGCATACATACCTCATCACTGATATACCATTTACTATTTCTTTCTCTAATTGGTTCTGAATCAAAAGATATTAGACCATACAGGAGGCCATTAGAAGGCTTTTCCTTAAGACCAGCCAGGATTTCATCTATTCTTACAAAGGCATCATCATCTGTTTTCATTATATATTTTGCAGGGAGAATTTTAGTCTGCAAAAATACAAAGCAACAGAAACTTATCATTTACTGGTTAAAAAAAATATCCATGAAAACCTTAACATTAAGTTCGACAGACACATTTCAAAAAGAACTTGTAATTTTACGACCGGAAATTTAATATTTACCCCCATTAAACAAATGGCAATCGTTTTCAGAGTGATCAAATCATAATAATCAACAAAAGGCATAAGTTGGATGTCTCCATATGTTTGAGCTTCTCTCCACAGCTCAGCATTGACTATGCTGTTCTTGTTCTGCATTTTTAAAATAATTTGAGTCAACTAAGCGATTTTTATGGCTTCAATAAGAGAGCATGATTAACATAAGATACTTTAAAACAGATGAAGCTTCTATAGAGTTGTAGAGAGTAGCATAACTTACAAGACCAACTAAAAAGCGAACAGCCACTTGCCCAGAGCGCACGCATATTGCATCCAAGACCTCCTTAGTGCCATTCGACGCTCAAAATTGTTTCCAGTTGAAAAAACTCCAATAAGCATTATAATTCGTTTCCTGGGAAGTAGAGGAGCTTTGAGGCGCTCGATATCAATTAAATCCAGGTCTTCTGATACAGGCAAGCCAGTAGCTAAGGCAGATAAAAGATCCAAACCACCGGTAACTTTAATATCACTAACCAACCATGGCTCAAGTTTCTGTAGTGGTAGAAATATAAAGAAGGGTCAAAGGTACAATCACCAAATTTTGAAGAATTTGATAGTAATGACCAGTCTTCTCTAGCATTCTGACATCAATAAATTCACTTCTTACCTCCCTATAGGCAAAAGAAGTCTCATGCCTCCCATTAACAGTCATATGAAATCCCTCGACACCAACCCATAAGGTGGCGGTGAATGGATTTCCTTCCACAAATGGAAAGTTATAACTCGTGTGAGAACTTCCTTGAGAAACGTTGGTCAATTTCTCACCATTAGGTTGACGGCAACTGATGTTATCTTCATTGACAACTTGTTCATTGCAAAGAACAAGTCCATCAACTGTAATATTTTTCCATTAACATATGGAAGAATGACAAATATCAAGACCACCATTTTGACACTACACACACATATATTAAAACAAAAAAACATATAAGGTTTTACAAGAAATTACCTTCAAGGTTACTAGTAGAGCGACGGGCAGGACACTTCTCGTCTTTCCCCCAACCACTACCAGCAGTCCATGCATTTTGAGTTATGACTGGATCTTCCTTGAGTTCATCTCGCGGAAGACTGACTTCATAATGCAATACAAGAGGAGGATGTATCTCATCCTTAAGTTTCGAACCTATAAGTTCAATCTGAAAGCTTCTATTCAATCCATTAGGAAAACCCACTACTGTAATTGACGAATCCTCAACAAGTCCACAAGGAAACTGATGACTACTTCCATATCTCAATACACTATCATTCTCCATACTAACAGAAAAAGAACAATTCTTATTATCTTCTACATGACTACTACTACTACTACTGTTCACCATAAGCCTTGAAGCTTTTTGTTCGCTTAGCGTAGACAATAATTCTTTCCATGCAATTGAAGCTTCTATAATCCCTTGAGTTGTTTCGGGCAAATAATCCGACCTAGACAAAATTGTGCGCATATGAATCCATACATCTAACACTTTAGCCTCTTCTTTACTTATTATATCTGTGGGAGAGAATAGTTCACTGAGACCATACACATCAGGGGAAATTAGACTCAGGCCCAACCCATGGATAACCCATAATATGAGGCCCTTAATTAAAAAAAGTTTAAATCTAGGCCCCGAGTTTTTAAAAGACCTTGATACCCTTATGCATATTGTCAAGCCCATAATTAAATAAAATTTAAATCTAGGCCCAAAATTATTAAATCTAGGCCCGAAATTATTAAAGTACAGTGCGAAGGTGTAACCAGAAGTTACACATGCATATGGCATGTATAACCAGAAGTTACACATCCTTATGATATGTGTAATGCAAAGTTACACTTGTATATATATGCAAAAAATAGACATCAAAAAGAAAACACAAAAAAATACAATTATTACTTTAATATTCATTTACAATAATTTCTTAGCATGTGTAACTAGAAGTTACACACGCATCTGTTTAGTGTAATTGAGAGTTACATGTGTCTATCTAGTGTAACTGAGAGTTACACATGCATCTGACTTGTGTATTCAGCGTCAACTCCAGTTCCAGCGAGACCATTACCACGTTTAAGCAATTATATTTTATGAAGTTATCTGAAACCTGAAATATAACAACAAGCAATCAATATTTATACGATTAAAATGAACAGTACATACAACAATGTATATTTCAGTTTCACAAGCATCTGACTAGTGTAGCTAGCAGTTACACATGCATCTGAATTGTGTAACTGAGAGTTACACATGCATATAACATGTGTAACTAGGAGATACACATGCATCTGGCTTGTGTAACTTTCAGTTACACATGCATATGACTAGTGTAACTAAGAGTTACACTTGCATATGGAATATGCCATTTAAAGTGGAACGTTATTCCTACTAACCTTGTTTTTCAAATTGACCAAGACTCGCAGATGGTTCTCAGTACCACCGGAAACAAGGTCATATCCCAATGCGTTCAAGGTCTTCAAGAGTTAACATGTCATAACATAAGAAAATAAACGTTAAGAGAGAGCATGGTACGTATTAGTTTTTAATTTTAAAGGAATATAACCATGTAAAAGACTTACTTCCACAAACTGTGAGCAATTTTTGAGAACATGTTCTTGATAAGCCTTGTACTCCAGGGTAATTACCAGCATCATATAAGAATGCTCCTGGAAAGACTTTGAGAAATGAGTTGATAAAACCCATGAAATACTGCCGCAAGGAGTTTAAACAACATATCATACAATAATTTAGTTTTGAAAGCTACGCATACAACAATAACACAAAATTTAGTTACCTGCCCGCTAAAGAAAGAATTTCATCTGTTAAAACCATTGTATGTTCTGCATCAATATCATCTCCATCAGGCTCCTCATCATAAGTCTCCTCACTGAAGCCACCAACCTAATAACAAATTCAACCTAATCGACCATCAATTGATCTAAAAAAAGGATAGTGTCTTGTCAGTGCGCACAAAAAACGTCGAGACCTGCATAAACATCAATTGATCCAAAAAAGGCTACAACTATTCAGAAATTATTGTCATAAAAATATTAAGATGCCATAGTCTAAACATTCCAAAAAAAAACATGTGTATTCAGATGGTATACATACAAAATGCATGTGTAATTGGGAGTTATATATGCATATGACACGTGTAATTGTGAGTTACACATGCACCCGTAATACACAAACTACTCAAAAAGTGAAAACAAATAACACTTTTCTGATCAATTAAAGGAGATTAATCAGTTTGTCTTACTACAACATATGGGACATAAGTATCCAAAGTATTGATATCATGAAGAATATGTATTAGCAGTTTAACACGGATATCAGTAAATGGAGAGGTCTGTTTTGTGCAAGGCGTATGACATAAATGATAGAGAATAAATCGCGTTTTCGGTACAAGCAACAGAAGTAGGGAAACTTACTGTTTTCAGTGTACCCTTCATATGAAGGAACCTTCCATCCTGAGAAAGGAACCAGGAAAGGAGCTTTAAGATACATAGCTCAAATAACACTGTTTTGCCGCTTCCAGTTGGCGCCAAAATGACCATGTTCATGTCAGAGAAGTAACAACCAGAAAAGCGCTCACTCTGCAACGAATTGAAATACCTGCATCCGCAAGAATAAGATAAACTATTATAACACCTTACTAGTTCAGATCAAGCAAACAACCGAAGCTGAAAAAGTATATAACAACGGCGTATCCTCACCTCAGGAGTGGCTACAGAATTACAGACTCAACAAAGTAAATTTGACACTCAGCAATTCCGCCGACCACCTAATCTGCCACTTATACCTATACCTCCAACATTCACACCTTAGCTCCAACTCCAACACCACCACCGGCTCCAAAGCATGCACCTATACCACCACCGGAACTTATTAACCATAGAAGATCCTTCATACAAATAATTTCACTAACATAAATATAAAAAAAAATATTACTCAAGACGAACACGCTAACTGAAACAGTTGGGTTTCATGGTGCTTAGCAGGTACACATGTAATGGCTTGTGTAAACGGCAGTTACACATGAATATGACTTGTGTAATCTCCGGTTACACATCCATATGTCTTGTGTAATATCCCGTTACACATCCATATGCTTGTGTAATATCCAGTTACACATGCATATGCTTGTGTACTCAGAGCATATAAATTATCTACATGAGCGCTAGAAGCAGTGATATGACATAGAGCTACTCAATAAATAAGATAAAATGACACTTACAACATATGATGTATCTCAGCTGCAGCTTTCTCCTTCTCACCTGCAACATTACATCCAAGCCACAAATAGCACAACCACATCTCCATCTATAACTCACAGTAACATATTCATTCAAATCCAATGCTAGCCTGCATTTTTGCCTTAGTCACCATCATATCTTCACTCCCTTCTTCTGTAAATTTCATTTACAACCAACCATATCACCACCACTAATTTACAATAAATAATACTAGGATAACAAATTCGATTTCATTGACAGAGATACATCAAACTATATAGAATTAGAAGTAAAGTACACAAGATTAAGCAATTCAATCAAAGTTTATAAAATTCATAACAAATACATGGGTAATAGAGATGATGATTCGCTGATTTCGAATCTGAACACCAATTTTCAGTCAAGTCTTAAGATAAACAGATCGATTGATATTCAGTAAGGAAACCTAGAAAAAAAATTGTAACATCTTTCAATATTTTCATCTTAAAAAGCTAAAAAACGATTAAACTGTAACAGATCTGAACTTTGATCATGAGTTCATAG
This sequence comes from Papaver somniferum, assembly GCF_003573695.1. Classification (NCBI taxonomy): domain Eukaryota; kingdom Viridiplantae; phylum Streptophyta; class Magnoliopsida; order Ranunculales; family Papaveraceae; genus Papaver; species Papaver somniferum. The sequence continues at coordinate 9,226,063 of NW_020622381.1, forward strand.
ATAAAATTCAGTGAAATCATAACTTCGAAGATTTCGAGAGAAAAAATTCAAAATTAATAACATATAACTTCAATTGAATTAAGAGATAATGAAAAATGAAGCTTATCTGCACGTCGATTTGATTTCGTAGATGAATCTTCAGATGCAGGATTAAACAAATCATCTTCATCTTCCATATGATCTATCTTTTGATCATATGCAATCGATCTTTGACATAAGTGAAATAACAGAGGCATAGACGAAGAAGATGTGATAGATCGTCGTTGTTGCAGTCGAAGATTTGGATGAAGACGAAGAAGATTTGATGCAGTCGAAAATGAATCTCAGGAACCCTCGAAACTATTGTTCTACAACAGAGAGAGATAAAGATGAAAGAGAAAGAGAATAGAGAAATGAAAAGAAGCTTCTGGGATTCCCTTGTATAAATACTAAAGGGCAATGTTGCCATTATTAAAGTTCGGAATAATTAATTATGGGCCTGATCTAAAGATAATTTGATTTTTCGGGCCTAATAATATCATTTTATGAAAGTGTGGAGTTGAGGGTGGAGGATCCATTTTGTGGGGCTTTTATATGTTTGAACCCATATAGTAGGGGGTTCTAGTATTTTTCACTACACATTAATAACATCTGCCCTCTTTGCATCATTTGGAATTAGCCGTGGCCGGGATGACTTAATGGCAATCGAAGCATTGGTTGGATGATTATTAAAGAAATTGTATGCCGCCGAATGCTTGTTAACTGAATTATTAACTGAATCTTTTGTAACGAGACTATATCGTATGAGTAAAATTGAAGCAAGTGCAATAATTAATAGGCCACCAGACCACTTCCTCATTAATCTCATTTAGCTGAATTGCATACTACCAAGAACAACTATATTTCACCATACCTAAAATACCCACTCCTCACTAAGACCAAGCCTACTTATTAGTTTAAGATTTAAGCTGAAAACCAACAAATCTCAAGTATGCTTTCCTCCAATTTCCTACCAAGAATCCAAAATCACTTCATTGAAGTAGTAAACTAGGTTTTGTATCAAATACTGGTTAAAATTGATCATACCTTTTTTCAGCTCAAAATAGTGCAAACTGCGAAGTACTGCATCTGATGAACTTCCTCATCTCAGTAATGAAATCCAAGGAGAGGTTGTTTCTAAAATACGCGGAGCGTGTTTTACGCACCCTTGTCGGAACATTGGAGGCAGTTATAGTTTTGGGCGCTCTCTGGGTCTCTCTTTTACTTGAGAGGAGCACAAACAATTTTACCAAGGGCGACGGGCTCTCTTTTACTTGAGAGGAGCACAAACAATTTTACTAAGGGCGGCGGGCATGATGATTAAATTGTGGCTGTTTAGGCCGGTTCGCATGGGAGCGGCTAACACACTCATATATCACGCCAGCTGGTCTGGCAAACTGGTTGTGCCACACTATGGGAACATAGTTAAGCGATCGAGACTATACCGCCAACGATCAAGTCTCGACTGCTGGCGATCTAGTCTCGATCGTTCACGGTCGGTGCTTTATAGTGTATAAATAGCACATTTTGTTTTCAGTTTTCGTTCATACAAATTATTTTTTCTCTTCTAACTTCCTGTTTTCTTCTCTATAGATCAAACAAAGCAATCTTTTGCTTTTAAAAATGAGTACCAAAACAAATAGACAAATAAAAAGAAACATAAAAAACAAAGAAAATTTGGCTAGCGGAATATGTGATGGCGTCTGGGTCCAGGATAATGAAAAAAAATTGTAAATATTACGCAACTAGTTGGTCTTGGTGTATTACTTACGCATATATCAAGCCATCCCGAACAAGTTGGTTTACCTAAAATAAGAGGTGGGTGGTCTGAGATAACCGAAGTGTTTGGGCTCCCCCCTGAAACTGTTCAACACTCCTAGCGAAGATATCCTTGGCAGTGTTTATATTTTATGAAAGGAAAAAAACACATGACTCAAGTTATGCGAGTGATAGTACAACGTTGGTGGAACACTGCAAATACATTCTTTTTCCAGGATTTCGGTGTGGTACGTTCTATTCTTTTAATTCAATTGTTAGTTTCATTAATATTTAATTATGACCATGTTGTTTCTAGGGTTTACACCATTAGATTTGTATATGTTAACGGGAATAAAATTTGATGGTGATTTACTTTAATTTAACCAATTAAAGTGGTCATCGGAAGGAAGATGGAAAGAACTACCTCCCTTGTACTCAAATGATACTGAAGGAAAGTCAGAATCCAGAATATTACATTCAAATGGGCTAAGAGTGTCTGGGTTGAAGGATTTTTTGAAGCGTTATTCTGCCAAGAACATAGTCAGAGTTTAAGATTATCCCCAGCTTGCATGTATTTTTTTGTTATGGTTGCTAGGCCAATTTATGTTCCCTAATGTTGGCTCAGTGACTTTAATTGGTTTTCTCGACTCTTTAAAAGATTTAACCAAAGCGCCAAATTATGATTGAGGGTCTACAATTTTAGTTGAGCTATATCTAAGTCTCGATAAATGCTCGTGTGTGAATAAAGATAGCTTGAATGGATTTTGGTTCATTTTGGAGGTAAGAACCAGAATCCCTTTCTAATATTTTATTCATTATCGAGTTAATTGTTGTGAACGTACTAACACAACATTGTTCATCAATGTTATTTTCATTATTGGTGGTATACTTACTTCAGGGTCTGCGAACCTGATCTTCACGAAAGCCGTATAATTTTTCCAGTCGTGTACAACTATAAACATGACCGTGATGTTGTATACTTCTATTGACGAACCATGAACCATTAGCACAAAGAATGTCAGAGTTAAGCCTCAAGCGTGTTGTGTTTTACGGTCCTATCATGGGTCATGGTATTTGCTACGATGGAGAAAGACATATGTTTCAGCTACAAGGCAGAAAGGTAAAAGCAATCAACCCATTTCCAACTTCAATAATTTCACGTGATAATTTGATAACGTTAATCAATAATGGACAATATTGGAAAAAATGAAGATTTGGTCCAAATCCCAGATGATGACCTTGATTACTATAGTTGGTTCCATAAGGTATGCAAACTAAATATTGTTGTTCAACCACAAAACTTGGGTAGTTTTGATTTTCCAGCACTTGCCAATTTTCCACTTACCGATATTCCATCTCAACCTCCACCACAGACAGGCGAATCATATACGTATCCTAGTAGTCAGATGGGTTCAAATATGCCTCAAATATTTGGGGAAGTATAGACTTTATCTCCCGTTTGAGATATTGTTACTGTTCCACTTAGTACTGAAGGTCTGCAGCAGAGGTATCCATATTACGGTGTGGTGGCATCGCCATAAGAGTATCAAAACCAGTTGAACACTTTGACTCTTCTTCTTGATGGATTCCAGAATTTTCACTTGAGAGAGATGCAGCTCCAGAGGGATAATTTGATTTATGAAATGCCTGAGACTCCGATAGGTCGTGATGGCATGTCCCTGTTAGGTAACAATCAAAGAAGTCGTGGTGGAGGTCGTACAAGTCGTCATTCTACTCCAAATTTAGTGGAAGAGACTCAGGCAGCAGCAGCAGCAGCAGGAGACGTGGAGATCACGGATATCCGGTTACAAACCTCTAGCGGTTTTATGCCCCAAGGTCCTATACTTACCCCTGGTGGTGGCCTAAATATGGATGCATTTAGGCAATCTGCACTGTATACCCGAACAACCACTTCAACATTTCACCCATTTAAAGCACATGCTCATCCAATTCAACCATCTCTGGTACCATATCAAGGTTATGAATCGCCTGATGCTACTCAACCATCATCTCAGACTCAAGCTGGTGATCTTTCGGAGGATAAAACAAGATTAGGGGAATATATCTTTGGAAATCATTAGTTTGATAGATGTAATTCCTTTTAATGTAATCGATCTTTCATTGGATGATCATTTAATGTAATGGCAAAACATATAAATTGGATTAAATTTAGGAAACACTTTCAATATTTCTTAACAACTTCCAAATCTGAACTCTTTTCCGTTGTTACGAGCCACTCTGCACGACACCTTTGTTCAATATCCAGCAGGGTTTCATTACTCCTCATGTTTCGAGCCGCATCCCTTATCGTAGCAATAGAGTTGTCAACATTCTTAGAAATTACAACAAACCGAGCTTCTAACACCAGCTCGTAACGATTGTTGAGGTTCATTGTTTCTTCTTCAAATTTCTGAAAAACGTGTCCCCAAAACGGAATGGTATGTAGTGCGTTATCAACGATAGGATGATTAGTAAGCAAAACATAATTCATGCGGATACATTCATCTTTTAAAGTACTAAAATTACGTTGATGTGCTTTTTTTGATTAGCTTTTGCTCTTCTTGTTTCATTTTGCACATTTGCTCGATATTCAGCTCTTTGATTTTCGAAAGCATGTTGCTCTTCTACGAACTGAGCCATGTTCATATTTTGAAAAATCAGAATAGGTAAGAAAATAGGAATGTAGATGGTGGTTTTTTTGACAACGGCAAAACTTGTAAAAATCGCCTTTGAACCTACACAGAGACGTATCGATAATCATATATGTACTAGAGATTCACCCAGCTGAAATGTCGGTATTATGTATATATGTTTATAAATATGTATAAATTTCTGACCCGATATCAGAATTATAGATTCGTACTTCTACATCATATGCCGCAAGAGAATTGAGAATGTGTATCATGCTAATGGCCATGCTAGCCTTCAATATGCCTACAAGATTTTAGAGCTTCACCCAGCTGAACTCTCATTATTTTATGCACGACCATATGAATTATCATCCATTGATCAGTCTACGCTGATGCTGCAATTATAAATGTTCAGGAAAAGCTACTACGCTATTTTGAATTACCAGAGCATAATATTTGAAATATTACTTCGAGTTGCAGAAATTCCACGGATGAATTCCACGAATATGTTCTGTATGCTACAAACGAAGTGCCAACGCCAACTGGCCGTACTCCATAGCCAGGATAATCTGGATGGGTCTCATGACCTAGCCACGGCCACCAACTTCCTAGTTAATTATCCAACTAACTAGCCAGGTCGTGGCCACCAACTTCCTAGCTATCCAACTAGCTATCAGGCCACGGCCTCCTTGTCTTCCTAGCTAATCAGGCTACGGCCTTCCAGTTTCTCAGTTTGTCCTGGCCCATGGCTACCTTGCTCTAAGCCTAGTGTAGCCGACCACCTTGCCTCTCTGGTCACGACCTCCTAGTCTTCAGGCCTGACCTAGCCTGGTCACGCCTCCTTGTATTCAGGCCTGGCTAACCATGTTTACAGCCTCCTTGTCTTTAGGGCCTGGCCACGACCTCCTTATATATTATCCTGGCTAACCATGGCTACAGTCTCCTTGCTATCCGGCCTAGCCTGGACTGATCACGACAACGGCCTCCCTATCTCCCGGCTTGCCCTATCTAGCTAGCCACGGCCACCTTGTCCCTAGACTAGCTAGCCACGACCACCTTGCCTCTTAGCCTGGTCATGTCTTTGGAAATGGCATCCTTGCCTCTCGGCCTAGCCTAGCTATATGGCCACGACTATATTTCTCCAATCCTAGCACCCATGTCCATGACGACTCGGCTAGCTATCAATTAGATCGTGCCCCCGCCACGAGTTAGCTAGCTATTGGCTTGGCATCCGTATATTGGTTAATTATTATGGTTAGCAATCTCGTTAGTCACACATACTCTTGGATCGAGTTGTCTCTTCAATCTACGCCGACAAAGTCTGGCGAGCTTAGGCTACTACTTAGTCGTGTATCGTGACAATCTAGACAAGACTAGAGATAAGTCCATGATTCTACTAATTCCTACAAGAAATCAAAACACGTTACATGGGGAAATTATTCATGGGTATTGGTCTGGTGGTTTACAGCAACGTGCGGCGTGGAAACACCCCATGATAAGGAAGTTACAAGTAGTGGAAACGGTTGAGAGCGGTTAAAGGAGGTGGATAAGAAGTGGAATGATGGTTTATGGTTTCCAGAAACTTCCCAAAACATAATGGGTGTAACCATACCATTATCCCACTATCTCCATCTCTCCATCTCTCCACAATCTCTACTACTTACGAGGAAACAATGCGTGTTCCCCACAACTATAAATATACTACCTTTTCTATTCAGAAGACAGAACAAGCTTATCATTCCCAAGCTCTTCTTCTTCCATAGTTCAATAACCTCACACCCAATTCAGTCACCACTGATAGTTTCCTAAACTTTCTTTGCTTTCCTTCCCCTAAGATCAACCCATTTTCTCTCTTTGCAACCGAAGCAAAACTTTGAACGGCCAACTTCTTGGTTTAGGCTCGTTTTGTACGATTTTGATTTCGAACCTAAAGAAAGTAGTTTGACAGTACATTGTTTTACGTAGGAGCGATTTTGGGTATTAACAAGGAAGAAGGTGTGAGATAAAATGAAATTGGAATTAGGTATTTATATGGGGGAATTATGACCATTGGATCAGAATTATTGGGCGATCTATTATGCACTGAATGGTCGAGTCTATACCGTTGATGATCTATTATGCACTGAATGGTAGAAAATTGACCTGGCCTGAAGAATCCAGAAGATAAAATTGTTAATGAGAAAGAGAGTTTCTCATTCTCTTGTCTTGTCTGGGTTATTCACCATTAACAGTCTCTTTTTCTGCTTTAACCATTGAATATTCTTCATCACCTTAAGCATCTTTCTCTTGAGTCTTCATACCACATTCTTCTGGATGCGCTAGTTTAGCATATTCCTCGATAGTTAAATAATCCAAGAACCGTTAATGACCAAAGTATGCACATTTTTCTTTAATATGGTCAATTATAAAGCATGTTAGACAAATATTATGGGGTCGAAGATCTCAGTGATATCCAATCCACACTTTTTTTATATGGTGTTCCACCAAGCACGTATGATTAGGGGGAGTTGTATATCAACTTCAACTCTTGATGTAATAGTTACACCGTCTCTTGGACGACAGTTTTTTGGGTCAGTTGAGATCTTGCGACCTATTGAATAGCTTCATCCAATATTGTAACGTTCATGTGTTCTAGTTTTTTCTTTTTCAGCGTGATTGTAAATTATTGAACCAAGAATTGATGTTCCTCTGGTTTTATCTTATTGTTGTATTTTTGGATACAAAATCTCATCATTTATGATCCAAGGACCTCGCTTGATAACATCTTCTTGTTCTTGTTCACTGTTAAGTTTAACCAAAAAAAAGGTTATGGCCCATTAACTTAACTTTCTTGTTTTTGTATCTACCCCGGAGAGTTTTGATACCATTCATCACCTTTTTAATCTCCATCTTTTCCTTGAAAAATCTTTCCCAAAACACTGTTAGACCACTCATCCGCCACCTCATTAATTAGATTAATAGAACCAATTGTTCTTCTTTGCAGAATAGGTTTATGCCAATGTATGGAGGTCGATTGAAGTCACTTACTGACCTTTGATACTTGGCTTTGAGAATTGGAAGCCATTGTTTCTACTAACCAAAGCGTGTAAACAATGCGGTTTTTCTTGGTATGCTCAAAAAATATGGTGGTTTTTAGGTTTGAGGGTTTCTCCGGATATTTTATAGAAGGAGGATAAAGGATATTTATTAACATCGAAAGGTGGCTCATATAATTGCGGTGAAAATCTTTGGCAGAGCTAAAGCTGATGGTTTTAGTAGCTATGATAGGATAGTCAAGAAATGAAAGTAACTTTTTTTTGAAAATCTCCTCTGATTTCGGAGATCTCTACTGACTGAATTCGGATCCAAAAAAGCTTTTTGAATTTTAAGATGAGCCTGATAATGAGAAGTTTGAGTTGATGACTTTTGGTGGAAAAGCTAGGTATATTGATGAATAACTTGTGTAACAAGTGACTTCAACTTGCTGAAATGAGCCATATTTTTGGAGATGATTAGCACTACTTGCTAATAAACACTATTTTCTTGAAAGATTCAAGAATAAAATTTCTGAATCACCACTACAAAAAAAGAAGAAAAAAAAGATCAGAAACATTAGATTAACCAAGAAGGTGATGAAGGGTATGGAAAGAAGATTTCCACAAAGTCTTCTTAAGGGTTCAAAATATTAACAAAAGCATAAAGAAACAAATCGATGAGTGTAGAAAGCAGATTGGAAAATGTAGAAAATAGAGAGATGAAAATTGTTAGATTATGAATCATTTAATAAAGAGATGAAGAATGTGAAAATTTATGCGCGGCCCAAATTGGCAACTTGAGTATCTCAAAAGCTCATCACTATGATGAATTATATAAATGAACTCAAAATCTAAAGTTTTCCATAAAAAAACATAAACTTATTATAGATTTGAAGTTGACTTTATATACCAATGTCTTTTATATAACCAATATACCCCCATATTGATAATTGTATTAACTGTAATTTATCATTCACATGAAAGCCTGTCAATTATAGTTTTTTTCTCTCTCTACTTTCCTATTAAAACTCGTTCAATCATAATTGTAATCAGGTATATATGTCACAAAATAATAGAATCATTTTCATATATTATAGGTTTTCTCTTTTGACGATGGAATGTCAAAGGTACGAGTTTCATGGGTATCCGTCTGCAGTGAATCAGTTGTATTTGATCATTATGAAGAATGTTTATCTGATCAAAAAAAATCAAAAAAAAAGTTTTTACTATTTGGATTTCATTTCAAAATCGAGGTAATTTGTTTCTTTCTCTTTTTTTTTTCCATTTTCAAGACGAATCTAGATCGCCTGCTTCATATAAATCGATGATAATGAAGAGACAGATAATCTTAATTAAATTAGCTACATAATTTATTTTAGCATCTAACTAAATCATGATTGTATGTTTGGTGACTTTTATATGGAATAATATTACTGCGTGATTTTCAAATTCCGAATCATATACCACACAGATATTTTTTTTTCTTTTTGTAAGTTTTGTTTGCATTCATTTGGTTTTTGGTCGTTGAATTGACATCACCATTGCATGTATAATGATCCATGATTGAGCCTTCGTTCTGATACTTAATTCAGAAAGAAAACTACTTTTTGAATCTTTGTTCCCGTACTTAACTTAATTGATACCATTTTGTTGAGTTTTGCTCTCGCATAATACAGTATAAAATTGGATTTGAATTGTCAGACGACTCACGTGCACAAAGTGTTGACTCAAGAGTATTCACTTGAAGCTTGGCCTTATGTACACCTTTGATTTTTCACTAAGTTGGTGTCTAGTGATAATTGTGATTCTCACAAGCAGGGAGTGTGAAAATTGCAATCATCACGAGAGGTAAATTATGCTTTCAATAAATTTGATGCCATTTTACTTGAGACGAGTATAAATAGCACTGATTTATATCATATACTTTGTACTATGTTGGTGAAATTTTATGTTTTCATCTGTGTTTTTGGTGAAAATTCATTTGTGTAATCAGTGAAAAGTTTGATTCTCACCATATTTTTTTGGACTTCAAAACGCATAGAGCTAGTGAAAAATTCTGGTGATAATCTATGTTTCACTTATATTTCAAGTGAAAATTTACAGTTTTCGCTCTTGATTTTTTCATTATAGTATTTGAAGTATAAGATCAATTTTCACTTGTATTAAATGTTTATCGGTTACACTTTTAATGGAGAGAAAAAAGGAAGACAAAGAAAGTTAAAAATTTGAAGGAAATTCGAAGATAAAGAAGGAAGTAAGAGAAAAAAAAATTGTACACTCAAATATTAACACACGGTGGAGAAAAAAAGGGTGAAGAAAAAAGGGGAATTGAAAGAAACACAAATGTAACAAACAAGTGAAGGAAGGGGAAAAAATATGAATTTAAGTGAAAAGAAATAATAACTTCGAAAATGTATAGTATTTTAATTAATTATGGGTTCTTGACATATAAAGTTTTTGTGATGGGTTTTCAAAATAAAAATATTTTTTTTTGAGTTACACGTATTTTTACCCATGAAGAATTATGTTAGATCATGATATTTTTAAAAGGGCTTTCCTTTATATACCCCCTTAAAATACTAACGATGCCTCTTTATCTATGTACTCTTCTTTTTTATCTACCTACCCTATCAAATATGTTAACTTTATATACCCCCAACTGTAACATATCATCATGATATTGGTTACTAAAAAGAAAAAATATCACGGATGAGACCGAGAAATACAAAGTCAGTAGAAAACCCTCATTCGCATGAGTATGTGTTGGATACCTGATTTTGAGCGTTAGATTCAACCCCGCCTAAAAAACCGGGGGTCTAACAACCACATCCAATATTTCTTTTAGGAAATTTGTATGGACTAACTCTAATATATTCTCAAGAGAATCAACTAGACAGTCGGACTCAATCAAGGAAAATACATCCAAGAGTTATATCTCAATTTCTCAAATCAATCTGCAATCGAACAGATAGAAATCTGTGAGCCGGATTAATATGAGAAATAACTTGGATGGTACCAAATACCAATATCCAAGTGTCAATCAATTTATATCAACAACCAAATGTTGGATTATCTGATTGATTGAACTGCGCACAACCTGTGATAGTTATATAAAAATATAGTGTGGAAAAGAAATAACACAGACACCAGAAATTTTGTTAACGAGGAAACTGCAAATGCAGAAAAACCCCGGGACCTAGCCCATATTTGAACACCACATTGTATTAAGCCGCTACAGACTATAGCCTACTACAAGTTAACTTCGGACTGGAATGTAGTTGAGCCCTAACCAATCTCACATTGATTAAGGTACAGTCACGTTCCTTACGCCTCTTGAACCACATCGTATTCTGCGCACTTGATTCCCTTAGCTGATCTCACCCACAACTAAGGAGTTGCTACGACCTAAAATCGAAGACTTGATAAACAAATCTGCCTCACACAGAAAAGTCTACTGAATAGATAAATATGTCTCCCACAGAAATACCTTCGAGTTTTTGTTCCATCTTTTGATAAATCAAGGTGAACAGGAACCAATTGATACACCGGTCTTATATTCTCGAAGAACAGCCTAGTAATATCAATCACCTCACAATAATCTTAATTGTATGGAAGCGAAACAAGATATTGTGGAATCACAAACGATGAGACGAAGATATTTGTGATTACTTTTTATCTTACCTATCGGAGATTAAATCTTGAGAAAATCTTAGAGAAGATAGTAACCAACACGATAGAACAAAGTAAGATCAGAACATGCAACTATAGAGAATATAGTTTTAGTCTGGCTTCAGAATCCCAGTGAAGTCTTTAAGTCGTTAGCCTATAATGGTTTTAGGAAAAACCTAGGTTAAAGGAAAATCGACTCTAGTCCCAACTAGTATCACACAGGAGGTGTGGGTATTAGGTTTCACAGTTGCTAGAGTTTTCCCTTATATAGTCTTCAAATTAGGGTTTGCAATCAATGCTACCTTGGTAACAAAGCATTCAATATTCACCGTTAGATGAAAACCTGATTAGACTCAAGCTAATATCTTTCAACCGTTAGATCGAACTTAACTTGTTATACACAAATGAAATGTGACTTCATTTAGATATGAGTAACCGTACCCAAATGTGTGCACTTAGTTGGCTCAATAATGGTTAACCGAAGTTAGTCAATGAACACTTTCATATCAACCTTGTCCATCTTAATCACAACTAGTTCAAATGACTCAAATGAAACTAGTTATGGAGTTGTTCAATTGTTTATATTCTCATAGAAGTATACAAGACAGAATTGACGAAAAATAGATATTGATTCACTTGAATCAACACTATAGCCACGGTTTGCAAAAGATTGCATTCCTTAATATATAAATGTATTTGTTCATGAACAAACCGATTTTAGAACTTAACCCACTCAAGTATGCAAACAGGTACGCATACTTAGAGTGTCGGACTTGGTCTGGGTTCGCCAGTATGCGAACGCGTACGCATACTGTCGTACGTGACTAACCTCAGTTGAATTCCCGGACTTGAACTGTTAAGCCGGTACGCATACGGGTATGCATACTAAGTTCCCGGACTTCAACTATCAAACAAGTACGCGTATGGGCATGCATACTATGGTTCCCGGACTTTGAATACCTTGCAACATTTAGCATACAAGTACGCATATTGTGCTATATACAATCAATGGTTAATCTTTTTAAACTCCATATTAATTATTGAAACATTCTTGGAAGACGGGAATAACTGTCTCATACAAACAATTAGCTTCAAAGCAATTTTCAAGTGATCAATAGATCAATACAAAACATTTCGAGTCTACATCAAATGTCTGTCTCACACAAATCATGTAAGATGTTACCAGGTGATTTTCACATGATCATCTTTTGACTTTCGTCAAGAATAAAGATGAACTTGTTTAAAGCGAAAGCTTACCAACACATATTTCGAGAAATATGTATGCGAATTAAACTCGGCTCGAAATATCAAATGTGTATAAAATAAAGTCTATATGGATATACGACTTTTGTGTCAATAGGAGATAGAATAGAAATATACTTTTGAGTGATATATGAGTTCAAGTCTCCACATACCTTTTGTTGATGAAGTTCCACAAGCTCCCCTTAATAGTTCTTCGTCTTCAATCAATGAACGTCGTGAATTCTAAAGCTGAACTACACATTCTATCATAATCCGAGACATAACTGTAAGTAAACTAGAAATCAAGACTTATAGTTATGGCAACTAAACTTGACAACAATCTTTAGATAACAACGCTTGCGATTTTGTCCGAGCAGTGCTCTAACACCGCCTAAGTGTAATCACTTCAATTTTGTTTCAGTTCTAATTTTTAATTCTATTGATTGTTGATGTAAATACCCCAACCATCATTGATCTTAGAAATAATAGGCTATGACCATATAAAATCGGAAGCTAAAAGTGGACAATATGATCATGTATTCTAACGCCTTATTCTGTGACATTTGGATTGTTTTAGATTAAATGTAACATTAGTCTTTTCAATTTCAATCATGGGAATCAAACCTTTGATGTACCACTAGTGAATTGATCATGGCATCGGTAGGTATACCAATGAATCGATGGTGTCATCGGTCTAATGTTTGAAGGTTGCAGTTACTTGTTTGTTCTGATTTTTGTTTCGATTGTGATGATTCCTTCCATGATAAACCAACTGCCGGTTGAGCCAGCAAGAGGCTGATAGACGCATTTATGTGTCTAATTTGTCCTCAATGTTTCGTATTGTTAGTACTTGTTTTCGTCCTTTATATGGTGTTTTGTGTGTTTGTAGGTATTTTTTGGAAATAAATATTGATGGAAAATTCAGCTCAAAAAGTTGTTAAAGGAAACCCGGAGGAACGTGTTATTCGGACTCTCTATTTCGGATAAGGGGCACCTCAGATGATAAGGGATACCCATTTGATATTCGCACTCAAGCAGCTTGTTAAGGGGAGACCTTTTCTTCCCCATTTGAATTCGAAATTGGCGGGAAAAATGTGTTTGAAACTGCCATAAATTCGAGTTTTGGAAGCCTTTCAGTGAGACTAAATAGCTAGAACAATTTAGGTATCTTCCTTTGAGCCTAACATGATTGTTTTGGGTCTTTGGTTCGATGGATTTTGGCTAGAACTCGAGTTAGAAGAAATCAAGGAGTTATGGGTTTTGCATGAGAAAACCCGAGAGTTGTTTTTGATCTTGGAGACTTATGGAGTGATTCAATCACTCAAATGGATTGATATGGGCCTGTTACATCTAAACAGGACTGGTAAGTCCATCAGAACCGGTGAAACTGGGTTGTAATTGTGGATTGAAGAAAACATGGAGGTTTGTTTGGCCGAGAAGACATTCACGGGAAATAACGTGAACATAATGTTCCTGCATGAGTTTTACTTCACCAGAGACTCATTCTAAGCATTTTTGGAGCATGACTGAGATTAACAAGGAAGGTCGGACAGCTGCAGATGCATGATTGTGAAAGAAAGGAAAGAAAATATATCCAAAATATTTTCTTTTACTGCCGAATATTGGAAGGATTTTCCGGAGTAATGAGCGAAGATTCTTGTCCCTGTTGAGTATAAATAGCCTATTAGGGTATCACTGAAGGGATAGAGAGTTTGGGAGAATTACAGAGCACCAGAGAGTCGAGAAGATCAAATTGCAGAAACTCCATTTGTGTTGCTGCAAAGCTGAAGAACACGAAGAACAGACTTACCAGGACAGTCGTTTTCCAACAGTGACAACGACACTTAGACGTGGGTCGTATAGCTACAGCGACAGCGACACAAGGACGACAGAATTATTTGCTACAGCGTTTGCGACACAGAGTCGTGGGTCTTAGAGCAACAGTAACAGTGACACATCCTCTGTGTCGTTTTTTTGGTTTGTAACAAATATAATTGTTACAAACCCGGTTTTGAATTATTTATCCATTTTCATCATTTGTAAACACCCTTTGAGCAATAATAATGATTTTTGAGCGTGTTTCCAACAACATGATGAGAGGCTAAATTCTCGCGTAACTAAGGCAATGGATGAAGCTATTCACACATGAATAATGGGTAAGTATTTCATTTTCTCTAATATTTAATTATAATTCACTCAATCACTGCTTTTGCAGAGTTCCTAAAAGTTTACATAATTTTCTTCATTAGTTGTGATTCAATTAGATAGGTTATGCTTTGTTTAGATAATCCATGCTTAGGGGATACAATTAATATTTGTGAATATGTTTGATTATTTGTGAATTAAGAAATAAAGGATTAAAAGGATAATTAGAGTTATGAAATATTTGACATCATTCATTCATGTGTAATAGTGGATTCTAATATCTTGGTTATTCCCAATATCTTGAAACCAAATTTTGAGTTAAGTTTTCTTTAATTTTTAAGTCTAAATTCTTTTGTTTTCACAAGTCTCAACGAACCTTTTTACTACAGCATTATTGAGTCACACCAATTTTTGGCGCCGCCGACGCGGACTTGTCTTTAGGCTAGAGTTTTTAGATTTTTTTTTCTTTTTTTAGGTTTTTATTTTTTTTTTTTTTTTTTTTTTGTTCTTCTTTACGTTTTTGGGTTTTTGTCTTTTCTTTACAGAATTTGGAATTTGGAGCGAAAGAAAATTTTGCCAAAGATTTTGGTGAATACTTAAAGACTTGGAGTAAAAGGCAAAGCGAAAGGAGAGGATTTTTTTTTATAAAAAAAGAGACATTTTTAATTGTTTTTATTTATTTTTTTTTTGACTTTCCTTTTCCCTTGTACTTTATTTTTTGGACTTTGGACTGTAAACATTGGGACATTATTTTTAAACCCTACGGAAGGGTAGTTTAAATATTAAACTGTTTGCAGAGAATGATGGAGATTACGATATCGCCTCGGCCCCTCGGGTTCGCACATGACATAGGAGTCGTGGCCCGAGTCGACTTCAACTGTAAGCTTGTCGAAACACTCGCGAATCCCCTGCTAGCGAGTTACTGTAATCCTTCGTTTTCATATATGTCGAGGAACTAAATACGACTTCTTTAATTTCCTAGTAAAGGGCAAGGACTGGCATACAAGATAATGGGTTCGGATTTCATCACCGTTCTCTTCTTTCCCGCCTTAGGAAAACGATACTTATCGCGAACCTAAGCTTTAAAATTTGGAATAGAACGAGACCTATAGGGTAACGAGATTAGTAGGAAAGTCGTTCGAAAAATATTGGTTACCCTTTTAAGCATACTTCGAAGTTCATGATGGTTTCTGTGAGTTGAATGCATGACTGCGCCGCCTTGTAATACCGGTGAGGCCTTGAGTATCAAAGCTCCACTGAGCTTCCCTCGCCTCTATTCAACTTACTTTGACTCGGATTGATTCCAGGGGGGTTTGCTTAAACTGTAACGAATTCCCTTTCGAATGATTAGAAGCTGGTCTAGAAACAATCTAAGTGGAGCCATCATGCTTTTTGTTTGCTAGAAATCAGTAGGTTTGCTGTGGTGGAGTCAGTCTTGTTTGTGTTTGCTTAGATATTCCCTTCCTTTTAGGATTTTTCTTTGTATTTTTGTTTTTCTAGTGTATGCTCGAGGTCATTAGAGAGCGGGCTTGGAAAAGAAACGCTCTAGGTCGTTTGATTAGTGACAAACCTAGTAGTTCTTCTTGTGAAGGCGGGGATCTCGAAGACTCTTCTTTTGAGATCCCTGTCTTTGGAAATTTCAGCTTTGAAACTTGACAATTAGTGAAGAAAGTACTCCTAGTCCTTTGGTAGTGCCAGAAATGGCAACTTTGAAAGCTTTGTTAAACCCAACTAGGACCTCTCGTCCGTCTTGTATCAAGTTAGCTGAAACCGAGGCAAATTATGAGATGAAACCTGGGACTTTACAGATGCTCCCAATGTTTTTAGGAAAAGAGAATGAGAACCCCTATTTTCATGTTAGGGAATTTGAGGAAGTTTGTAGCACTCTGAAAATTAAAAACCTAAGTGATGATGCGTTGAAACTTAGGTTATTCCCCTTTTTCTTAAAACATAAAGCCAAATCTTGGCTGTATAGTTTGGCCTCTGAGTCAATTGAAACCTATGACCAACTTACTTCTGCCTTTATACATAGTTTTTTCCCAAGGCATAAAACATCGTCTATTAGGACATAAATCTGTAATTTTTCCCAACAAGAGGGATAATCTTTATATAGGTACTTAGAAAGGTTCAATGACTTGATATCTCAATGTCCTCATCATGGTTTGGAGAAGGTTAGGTTAGTTCAGATCCTCTACGAGGGTTTAGATTATTCAACAACAACCATGGTTGAGTCCTTATGCACAGGTGGGTTTGAGAATAAAACTGTTGATGAAGCGATGACATTTTTGAATGAAATCGCCGATAAGACCCAACAATGGGAAAATAGTAGGGAACCCCAGAAAACAATTCTTCTAAGTAGAGTAAATGTTAATAGGGTAGAAGGAACTTATGAGTCAGATGCCAAAATAGCAGCTATAGCCAAAAGGTTAGAAGCCTTAGAATTAGGTCATTCTAGTGGTAGTAGTGGAAGAAATGAGCCTTTTTGGGAAGTCCTTGTTGTTGAAGAGCAAGCCAATGCTCTTTATAACAACACTAGGTTTGATAACCGACAGAAGTTTGATCCATATTCAGAAGCCTATAACCCTGGCTGGAGAAACCATCCAAACCTTTCTTGGTCCAAGGGACAGAATCAAGGTCAGTCTAGTAATGCTCAGGTTCCCCCGGGTTTTGGCTATACTAAGAATCCTTCAGCTCCGGCACAGTTTCAGAACCCTTCGGATAAGAAGATTATGAGTTTAAAAGAGTCTCTTGCTTTGTTAACTCGTAATACTGTGCAGTTTCATCAATCTGTTGCTCAAGATTTAGAAGAAAATAACAGAATAGGTCAAGCTAACTCTCAGGCTATTTCCGAGTTGAAAAACCAGGATAGTCAGATAAATGAGTCTTTAAGATAAAGAGGTAAGTTTCCTAGTCAGACTCAACCCAACCCTAGAGGAATTAATGAAATAGGTGAAAGACCATCTGATCATGTGAATGCTATTAAAACCCTTAGAAGTGGTAGAGTGATAGACAACAAGGTTTCCATGCCTGATAGTGAACATGTTGTAGTTCACCCTTCTGAACCAGAAACTGAGGAGAGTGATAGAGTCTATAAAGAGACCAATGAGGGTCCATATTGAGACCGGCTTTGTCCCTAGAGACCCATTCCCACAGCTGCTAGTTCCAACTAGGAGGGAGTCCAATTTTAATGATATATTGGAGGTTTTTAAGCAGGTAATTATCAACCTTCCACTACTAGATGCAATTAAGCAGATTCCCTCTTATGCCAAGTTTCTCAAGGATATGTTTACGCGAAAGCGAAATCTTAATGTCCAAAAGAAAGCCTTCCTAGCTAGTCACGTGAGTTCCATTATTCAGAATACCACTACTCCTAAGTATAAAGGCCCAGGGTCCCCTACCATTTCTTGCACAATAGGTAAATACCGTGTTGAGAAAGCTTTTCTTGACTTATGAGCCAGTGTGAATTTACTTCCATACCATGTGTACCTCAAGCTAGGACTTGGTGATATGAAACCTACCCAGATGACACTTCAGTTAGTTGATAGGTCCGTTAAAATTCTTCGTGGTGTGATCGAGGATGTTCTTATTGAGGTCGACAAGTTTATTTATCCAGTGGATTTTGTTATCCTAGATACCCAACATGTCCCTGACCCAGAGAACCAGATACCAGTGATTTTAGGTCACCCATTTTTAGCAACATCCAATGTGATCATTAATTGTCGAACTGGCATTATGAATTTGTCTTTTGGTAATATGACTATTGAGCTGAACGTCTTTCATATTAGTAAGCTACCCTATGAACTAGATGACTCGAGCATAGAAGAGGTAAACATGATAGGAACATTAGTCGAGGAGTCATTACCAAACAATTTGTTAGAAGATCCGTTAGAGAAATGCCTAGCTCACTTTGGGATTGATTTCGATGATGATAATGTGATTAATGAGGTGAATGCTTTGTTAGATTCAACCCCTTTTTTAGACACTAGTAACGGATGGAAACCTAAGTTCGAACCACTACCAGTTTCTAAGTCTACCCTAGTTCCTTCGTTAGAAGAGCCTCATAAGTTGGACCTAAAACCATTGCCAGATACCCTGAAGTATGTGTTTTTAGGCCCGTCTGAGACCTTACCTGTGATTGTTGCTTCCGACATGGATAGTGATCAGGAAAGTAGGCTAGTGACCGTCCTTCAAAACAACAAAGAAGCTTTAGGGTGGACTATAGCAGACATTAAGGGTATGAGTCCTACTGTTTGTATGCATCAGATCTATTTAGAGGAAGATACCAAACCTTCTAGGGAGATGCAACGAAGACTAAACCCTAATATGAAAGAAGTAGTTCGAACCGAGGTTCTTAAGATGTTAGATGCAGGCATTATCTACCCCATTTCAGACAGTAAGTGGGTCATCCCCGTTCAGGTTGTTCTCAAGAAATCCGGTATTACTGTAGTCCAGAATGATAAAAATGAGTTAATCCCGACCCGAGTGACCACGGATTGGCGTGTTTGTATTGAATATAGAAAATTGAACAAGGTCACTCGGAAGGACCACTTTCCCCTTCCCTTTATCGACCAAATGCTAGAGAGATTAGATGGACATAGTAATTAATGTTTTCTAGATGGCTACTCAGGCTACAATCAGATCGTTATTTCCCCAGAAGACCAAGAAAAACTACTTTTACTTGTCCCTTTGGTACCTTTGCGTATAGACGCATGCCTTTCGGGCTATGTAACGCCCCTGCGACTTTTCAGCGTTACATGATGAGCATATTTTCCAATATGGTATAAAAGTTTTTAGAGGTCTTTATGGATGATTTTTCAGTGTTTGGTTCGTCTTTCGATGAGTGCTTGCATCATTTGTCATTAGTGTTGACTAGGTGTAAGGAAAAGAATCTAGTGCTTAATTGGGAGAAATGTCATTTCGTGGTTCGATCAGGAATTGTTTTAGGGGATATTGTATCTTCTAAGGGTATAGAGGTAGATAAAGCCAAAGTTGACCTAATCAAGACTTTACAGGTCCCAAAAACCGTAAGAGATATTAGGTCATTATTAGGGCATGCAGGTTTTTATCGTCGATTCATTAAGGATTTTAGCTTGATTTCTAGACCTCTTTGAAATTTGCTTGCAAAAGATGTTAAGTTTGTCTTTGATGATGCTTGTTTAGAGGCTTTTGAGAAGCTCAAGACTTTACTCACTACCGCCCCCATAGTCCAGGCACCCAACTGGAACCTACCCTTTGAGATCATGTGTGATGCTTCAGATTATGATATTGGTGTTGTGCTAGGTCAGCGAGAAAACAAATTACTTCATGCGATTTACTATGCTAGCAAAACTCTGAATGATGCCCAGTTAAACTATACCACTACCGAGAAGGAACTGTTAGCCATTGTGTTTGCCTTAGACAAGTTTAGACCCTATCTCTTAGGTTCTAAGATCGTCATATATACTGATCATGTCGCTTTGAAATATATTCTGTCTAAGAAGGATACAAAACCTAGATTGATTAGGTGGATCCTTTTGTTGCAAGAGTTTTCTCCAGACATTAGAGACAAAAAGGGTGCCGAAAATGTTGTAGCAGACCGCTTGTCTAGACTAGTTGTTAGTTACCCTGATGATTCCCTTCCTATAAGGGATATCTTTTCTGATGAACAATTGTTCTTTGTTACCCAACTACCTTGGTATGCGAATATAGTGAACTATCTTGTTACTGGTCGAATGCCCCAACATTGGGGTAAACAAGATCGTTCTAGGTTTCTAGCTGAGGTTAAGCACTTCTTTTGGGATGATCCTTATTTGTTGAAGTATTGTCCAGACCAGATTATTAGGAGATGTATACCTGAGAGTGACCAGTCCAGTATTATTTCCTTTTGTCATGATCATGCTTGTGGGGGTCACTTTAGTGCTAAGAAAACTGCTGCTAAGATATTGCAGTGTGGATTCTATTGGCTTTCGTTGTTTAAAGACTCGCACAGTTACTGTGTGACTTGTGAACGCTGCCATAAATTAGGAACCATATCCCGTAGGAACATGATGCCCTTGAACCCTATTTTAGTTGTTGAGGTCTTTGATGTGTGGGGTATTGACTTTATGGGTCCGTTTCCTAATTCTTTTGGTAACTTATACATCCTTGTCGTTGTAGACTATGTCTCTAAGTGGATTGAGGAGGTTGCGTGTAAAACCAATGACCGTAGGGTTGTGATTGAGTTCTTGAAAGATAATATACTTACACGTTTTGGTACACCGCGAGCTATAATTAGTGATGGAGGGTCGCACTTTTGTAATGGACCTTTTAGGCTTTTGATGAAGAAATATGGTACTACACATAAGGTAGCTACCCCGTATCATCCACAGACTAGTGGTCAGGTAGAAGTTTCCAATAGGGAGATAAAACGTATATTAGAGAAAACAATTAATCCTAATCGGAAAGACTGGTCGTCTAGGCTTACTGATGCCTTATGGGCTTACCGTACTGCGTTTAAGACCCCCATTGGAATGTCGCCTTATCGGCTTGTTTATGGCAAGGAATCTCACTTACCTGTTGAGTTAGAACATAGAGCTTATTGGGCTGTTAAGCAGCTAAATTTTTCACTCAACAAGGCAGGAGCCCATAGGAAACTCCAGTTCAATGAGTTGGAAGAGATTCGTAGAGATGCATACGATAGTGCTAAGGAGTATAAGAACAAAATGAAACTTGTGCATGATAGAAATATCTTAAGAAAGTCATTTTCTCCAGGTCAAAAAGTTCTTCTGTATGATACCCGCTTGCATTTTTTCCCTGGGAAGTTACGTTCTCGGTGGACGGGTCCTTTTATTGTTCGCACTGTCTTTCCTCATGGAGTTGTTGAAATCGAGACACCGGATGGTAGTAGTTCTTCGAAGGTTAACGGTCAGAGATTAAAACCCTTTTTAGAGCCCTTTCCTACAGGTGATATTGAGGAGATCCCTCTGGAGGACCCTGTTTACCCTTGATTGACCATCGAGGCGATTGTATGTTGTATATTAGTTTTTGATTTCTCTCTTCACCCAGGTACTATCTTTCCGACTTCTCACTTTACTGATTCCTCGTGTTACTTTACTTTTTGGTATTGCTCTTTCATTAGAAACATTGAGGACAATGTTAGATTTAAGTTTGGGGGTGGGTAAGAAACTTTTTAGCTTTTAGTTGCAATAAATAAACTCCAGAGCCTAGAAATTTATGCTTATTAAGGTTGGCACTAACCAATCTAAGTGGATGGGAACATCTTGGTTGTAGGAGTTGAGGAACCAATCTGATTAGATGGAAACATCTAAAGAGTCTATTTATAAAAGCACAGAGCTCAGGTGTTAAAATTTAAAAAAAAACATGATAGTTTCGCCATTTATCGTTGAATCCTAATCCTTCTATTTTTATTTTATTTAAGTGATTTGGTGGGGCACACGATTCAAGTTGTTACCATTGCTAGGGTGAAATAAAGTGATTGAGATTTCAAAAAAAAATAAAAAAAAATTTGAGTATTGAGACCAGACCATCAGACCAACCGGAATAAATTCAATAAAGTCGACCGCTGGTGCCCTTGTATATGTCAGTTGTGTTGACCTAGAGTTAGGTTTATCGACCGCTGGTCCCCTTGTATATGCCAGTTGTGTTGATATTAGTCTGACCGGTATCTCAGTCCATTAGGATAGGTTCATCCTGGCAGAGGCCTTCAGACAGATATGGGAAACACCGTTCACTTTAAACCATCTTTTTCTTTATCCATCTTCTTAATCTTTCCATGTTATTGGTTGACTCCGGTTATGATGTCCAGAAACTATCTGAGTAGAGCTCTGTCACTTTATATGAATTTTAGTATGCTTGAGTGCAAACTCGTGTACAACAATTGGAATTTCACATCAGGGTACTTCCTCCTGTAGTCAGTGATTGTATGCCAACCAAGGAGATTCTTTAGTGCCTTCCAAGGTTCTGCGTAGATAGCTAGGGTCTGGAGTAATGGTTTTGTGGGTACACCTCTGGTAAACCCTCCCGAGATTAACTCGGTTTTATTTATTTATTTATTTAGTTTTGCTCGAGGACTAGCAAATAATAAGTTTGGGGGTATTTGATAGACGCATTTATGTGTCTAATTTGTCCTCAATGTTTCGTATTGTTAGTACTTGTTTCGTCCTTATTATGGTGTTTGTGTGTTTGTAGGTATTTTTTGGAAATAAATATTGATGGAAAATTCGGCTCAAAAAGTTGTTAAAGGCAACCCGGAGGAACGTGTTATTCGGACTCTCTATTTCGGATAAGGGGCACCTCAGATGATAAGGGATACCCATTTGATATTCGCACTCAAGCAGCTTGTTAAGGGGAGACCTTTTCTTCCCCATTTGAATTCGAAATTGGCGGGAAAAATGTGTTTGAAACTGCCATAAATTCGAGTTTTGGAAGCCTTTCAGTGAGACTAAATAGCTAGAACAATTTAGGTATCTTCCTTTGAGCCTAACAGGATTGTTTTGGGTCTTTGGTTCGATGGATTTTGGCTAGAACTCGAGTTAGAAGAAATCAAGGAGTTATGGGTTTTGCATGAGAAAACCCGAGAGTTGTTTTTGATCTTGGAGACTTATGGAGTGATTCAATCACTCAAATGGATTGATATGGGCCTGTTACATCTAAACAGGACTGGTAAGTCCATCAGAACCGGTGAAACTGGGTTGTAATTGTGGATTGAAGAAAACATGGAGGTTTGTTTGGTCGAGAAGACATTCACGGGAAATAACGTGAACATAATGTTCTTGCATGAGTTTTACTTCACCAGAGACTCATTCTAAGCATTTTTGGAGCATGACTGCGATTAACAAGGAAGGTCGGACAGCTGCAGATGCATGATTGTGAAAGAAAGGAAAGAAAATATCTGCAAAATATTTTCTTTTACTGCCGAATATTGGAAGGATTTTCCGGAGTAATGAGCGAAGATTCTTGTCCTTGTTGAGTATAAATAGCCTATTAGGGTATCACTGAAGGGATAGAGAGTTTGGGAGAATTACAGAGCACCAGAGAGTCGAGAAGATCAAATTACAGAAACTCCATTTGTGCTGCTGCAAAGCTGAAGAACACGAAGAACAGACTTACCAGGACAGTCGTTTTCCAACAGTGACAACGACACTTAGCCGTGGGTCGTATAGCTACAGCGACAGCGACACAAGGACGACAGACTTATTTGCTACAGCGTTTGCGACACAGAGTCGTGGGTCTTAGAGCAACAGTAACAGTGACACATCCTCTATATCGTTTTTTTGGTTTGTAACAAATATAATTGTTACAAACCCGATTTTGAATTATTTCTCCATTTTCATCATTTGTAAACACCCTTTGAGCAATAATAATGATTTTTGAGTGTGTTTCCAACAACATGATGAGAGGCTAAATTCTCGCGTAACCAAGGCAATGGATGAAGCTATTCACACATGAATAATGGGTAACTATTTCATTTTCTCTAATATTTAATTATAATTCACCCAATCACTGCTTTTGCAGAGTTCCTAAAAGTTTACATAATTTTCTTCATTAGTTGTGATTCAATTAGATAGGTTATGCTTTGTTTAGATAATCTATGCTTAGGGTGATAGAATTAATATTTGAGAATACGTTTGATTATTTGTGAATTAAGAAATAAAGGATTAAAAGGCTAATTAGAGTTATGAAATATTTGACATCATTCATTCATGTGTAATAGTGGATTCTAATGTCTTGGTTATTCCCAATATCTTGAAACCAAATTTTGAGTCAAGTTTTCTTTAATTTTTAAGTCTAAATTCTTTTGTTTTCACAAGTCTCAACGAACCTTTTTACTACAACATTATTGAGTCACACCAGAGGTCTAATTCAATTACATTGCTTGATGCCCGAGATTTTGGCACTTGCCTTATTTCCCAGAATGGTTTTCCGCTCAAGATTGCAATTTATTTTGTGATCATCAATACCTTTCTTTTACTATTATTCAACGGCTACAAGATTAAAATTGTAATTATGCGCAAATATAACAAAATTTTGAAAAGCGAGAGGGGGTATAACTATAAAAGAAAATCGAATAATTTTAAGTTTTTCATAGTAACCGAGTCGTAACTAACAGTTGAGGGTATCATTAGTGTTTTCTAGGGTGTATAAAGGAACACTTCTTATTTTCCCGTCTTTTTTGTCTCTATATTAGATCTTTATCTATGCATGCTTTAATAGTTAGACCTAATGACTTAACTTTAATTAAGAAACCTATTATAGGGGATGTTGAATGTATTAGATGGACTTCACCCACTATTATAATGTATACCTAGTGGTTAGGGGGTGTCATTCCATCGTTAAAAGTCTAATTAAAGTGTCATTTATTATTTTAACCTAATCAATTAAAAAACTTAAATTGTAATCAGTTTTCTTTCATCTTTTCTCTTCTACTTTAACCTTAACCTTCTCCATTAACTTTATTTTTCAAACCCCTAAACCATTGATGATTAACCGGTCCGATTTATGTGAGGTAGGATTGAGAAACCCATTGTATTCGTTTTTCTGTGTTCGAATTAGATCAGATGCATTCAAATTTCAATTAAAATTAGGGTTGTTGTTGGAGTTACTCGGTTGTTCTTCGATTACCAACCGTAATCTCGATTTCTGAATGTGTTATGGTTGGTAATCATAGAACTACCAACCGTAAATCTTAAAAAACTAGTTGGAATATTCAGTTACAGTTGATTTTGCAACCGTAAAAATATTTACGGTTGGTTTCGACTCAAGTAATACCAACCATAAATATTCCCGATTGAAAAAAATTTAAATTTTAAGGTTGGCTTTGACTTAAACGATATCAATCATAACTCCCGTTGGATACAAGACACCAACAAACCAACCGTAACTTATTTACGGTTCGTATCGAAAGAAAACAATCGTACCGTAACGGTCTTACGATTGGGTTTTCCCTAATTTTAACTAGTTACGGTTGGATGTTCATCAAATATCAACTGTAAAAATGGCCCCTACAGTTATGGTTAATTCCAACTGTAAATCGCTCTGAAATGGGCGTTGGAGCTAAAAGATCGGCCATACTAGGATCTTCATCATTGTGTATATGTAAAATATGGTTTCTCCGTCCTATAGAGATTCACCCACCACTTGAAATTACTAATTTTGGTTGAGTAAATCAGAATATCCACACACACAAAAATTCTCTACTTTTTTTTTCCAAAAACCTAACTCTTAATATGATTTGATTTTTTTCACCAGGTATAAACGAAATTCATTAATCTAATGATTAGCTATTCAAATGATTGACATTAAGTAAATAAGAGTTTTTTAGGCATTATGAAAATTATTTGAATAAGGGGATTTTGGAATTACAACCGGTGACCTTATTTTGTTTTATCAGAACAACCCCTCTAATGGACTCAATGACCCCAATAATAGCTTTTTTAATCAATCATTGACATTAATAATTAATCATTATTATTAAATCTAGTCATAATCATGTCTAAAGTCTTCGATCGTCTAGAGTGGGTTTTCCTGATTGAGGTCTTAAGAAAATTCGGCTTCTGTGAGAAATTTTGTCATCTCACAATGTAATGTATCAACACAACTCAAGTAGAAATCATGATAAACGGTTTTCCATCTCAAATATTCAAACCTTCAAGAGGTATTAGGTAGGGGGATTTTTATACCCCTATCTATTCATCCTTGCCATGGAAGCTTTTTCTAGAAGTTTAATTACTATGACAATGTGAACCAGTTAACAGGTATGAAAATCTCAAGATCAGCTCCAAGAACCAATCATTTATTATTTGCTAACGATTGTCTTTTTTTTTGTAAAGCCAATCTTACTCAATTTCATAAGCTGCTTAATGTTATTGAGGAGTTTAGTGCTTGTTCTGGACAGCTTATAAACTTCAACAAATTTGCAGTTTATTTTAGTAAGAATACAAGTCCTTCTAGATGTCAAACTTTCAGTGGCATCTTACAGGTTCGTCAACTTGATATCTCTCAAGAAAAATATCTTGGCCTCCCATTCTTTCTAGGGAGGAACAAGAAAATTCCTTTTGCAACTCTTATTGACAAGATGGAATCTCGACTCTCAAGACGGTAAGCTACTAATTAACATCTCTGAAGCTGGTAGATCGGTTATGATTCGTAATGTCACAAACGCAATACTAGTCCATCACATGATCACTTTCAAATTTCCTGAAAGCACTATATGTAAGATGAATTCAACTCTGCAAAAATTCTGGCGCAACAAGAAGACAAATAGAGGACACTTTATAGATTGGAGAAATGTTAATAAACCAAAGGAGGAAGGTGGATTGGGTTTCAGATATTTAGAAGTTTTTTAACAGGGCTTTACTTGCCAAATGGGCCTGGAAGTTATGCACTGATGATACTTCCATTTGTGCAAGATCAGTCAAACCAAAATACTTCCTTGATGGTAAAGTGTTTAACATTAAGGAAAATGTGAATACTACTTGGTCTTGGTGGAGCATCTCATCTGAAATTCAATTCATCAAAAAGTACAGTTGTTGGAGTCTTGGAAATGGACAAAAGATTAGAATCTGGGATTGTAGATGGATGACAAATTTATCTACACCTATACTCCCTAAGGATGGTGCAACTAATGCCTAAGATTTTATTTATGTTCACCAATGCTGGCCTTATCTTCTCCTTATTTAACTCAACTACAACAAGGTTAATTTTTGATGTTTCTATACATCTCAAACATAAAGACAAACTTGTTTGGACAGAAGAATGGGAAATTTACGGTTAAATCTGCTTATAAGAGAATGAAAGAGAAGAACACAAACAATTCTGTGGGGCAAAGAATGAAAAGTATCTTCAAAAGACTTTGGAAACTCCCTCTTCTTCCACGTATAAATCACTTCTCCTGGAAATGTGTCAAGGATATTTTGCCTACCAGAGATAAGCTGCTTCATTTTATTCATGCAGAAGAATTACTATGTCCTTTATGTGAACAGGTTTCAGAAACCTCGACTGATTGCATCTTACAGTTCCCTTTTTCCAAGTCGGTATGGTTTGCCACTCTCGGACTTTACACTGATAATAGCAACAGTAACATTGCAGGAAGATCTACGCAGAATAATAATAGTTGCTTGGAGCCTGTGGAATGCGAGGTGTGACAAAGTGTTCAAAGGCAGTGATTCTCGTCAGGGATAATTATTAGAAAGTGTCAAAGAGAACTGTGGAATTTTGCAGCTAAAGCTGCTGCACCTGCAATAGTCTTAAATATTATCCCTAAAAATAATCTCCACTGGTTCCCTCCTCCAAGAGGAACAAAGAAATTTGACTCTGACGGATAATAATATTGGTGGCATTGGACTGATACTTCGTGATTTTGCAGGTTCCCATCTCGGATCGAAATGCATCTAACTAACCAATCTTACGAGTCTGAGCAAGCTGAATGTAGAGGCTATGGGAAGCAGCACTGCATAAGAATGATGTATGTAGTTTTATATGTATCATTTGGCTGTTTATAAGTTGCTGAACTAGATTATGTTCTCATAGATCCTGACTTGATGATAAACTGCAGGGAATGCAAAAGAAGAAAGTGACAAAGTCGTATTCTCCAGGCACTGAAGATGCAGATTCTGAAGTAATTCCAAAAGAAGGAGCCTGTGTCTGGAGTCCACAACAAGTACCTGCATCTGTCTCTTTGAGACCAACTTTTGGAAGCGGCTCAACTTGATTAAGGACAAAAAAATAGCATTGCTTGGGAATATGGTGTAATTGTTTCCTTCTTGACAGGCCTAAATGGTTTCATTCAAAAGGTAGTTATGCTCGCTCCATTTATCATTCCAGATGTTGTTGACGTTTGATGTAGTTTGTAGTTATGTTGATTAGATCAATATATTTGGTGTTTGAGTTGCATTCTTGAACAAAATGAGGCGTTACCACTTACTTCTTTACAGGATTTGTAGATATGTATATGAGTTACGAAAAGCTGTGGATGTTTCTGGAGAGGAGGTTTCAGAGACTTCTCAACAAAAATTTTGGCGATATTGTTGTATTTGACAATTTCTTCAGTTAAAATATATAGAAAAGAAATGTAGAATCGAGTGTATATATATGAGTCCATATATATTGAAAGCTTCCTCTGTAAATACAACCAACTTTACTAGTCGGCAGTAACTTTATGTTACACATGCTGCCATTTGTATATATTAATACCATCATTTCTGTTATTCCCTTAATGTTATTTATGGTTTCTGATGCTCTTGATTAATTTCAACTTGGAACGTCAGAAGTTTCTTCTCGAGGGTGATTTATTATGATTTTGAGCTCACTACCAAACAAAGACAAACTAAAATCCAGAGTAGTACAATTATGTTATTGGAATTATAGGTTACTGAACATAATTCAGGTGCATATTTATATTACTCCATCAGCAGGATATAAGGGGTTCTGAGTTTTCTGACCTTGAAACAAAAGAACAAACTAGTTACAGTAAAATAAACTTTTTCGTGGTCAAAAATCGTTTTCAGGACCTGATCCCAAGTAACTTTTTCGTGATCAAAAATCGTTTTCAAGATATGATCCCAAGAATCCAGTATCCTAAAAATTTCATCTCAAGTGAACATCTGATGTACACTCGGCCGTCTCATTTGTCTTACTGTAGAATCCTGTTTCGAGCATACCGAAATCTTTCGAGGCACACCTAATTGTGCCAAAATAGGGTCACTTGGTAAAAAAACTCATCACCATTTTTATTTATTTTTGAAACTAAGAAGATTTAATTGATTAAGATGCAAATAATATATAGTTTTTCTCCTCCTTGGCATGAATATTACTAGGAGGATCCAATAACCACACAATACTTAATCTTTCTGTTTTAGCTAACTTTGATAGAATATCGGCTACTTTATTTTGCTCTCTAGGCACATGATTACATTGTCAAGAGGGAAAAAATTTAAAAAGATCTTTGATATCTAGAATCAAATTATGAATTCTCCAATCTATATTTAAGGGATTATTTGTTTTTGGTACTCAAGTTTTGTCCAGTTTTAGAATTTGGTCTAAGTTTTAGAATTTGATCTAACATTTGTCCAGCTTTGCGTTTGGTACTTGGAATGGTACTTGGAATTGACGTTAACTGGCATTGACCCGAAAAATCTTGACTTTAGTTAAATAATTATTTAAAAAATAAAATAAAATCTAATAACTAATCAAGTTTACCAACGTACCCCTTTACTTTACTCTTTTCCTTTTATACTACACCACACCTCCACGTATTGTCTTTGCTCTAAAATCATATAGCCACCCACCCATACAGTAGAACGTATCTCTCTAATCAATTCAACCGAGAGTCATACTCAGAATCATAATGGGTGTTTCTTCTCCCTGGAAACCAACCTATCTTTCCTATAAACCGCCACTATGATTGATTTATTATTATCAATTAACTGATTAAAGAACAAATGAGATGAAGAAGTTAATCGAGACGATAATGGAGTTGTTTTCCGCAAAACCAGATACTGATATCGTCGGCTAATCGATCTTTTGATTTTCTTAATGTATTTGATATGGGTTTACTGATTATTTTTTTTCCAAATTGATATTTAGGGGTTGATATGGGTCTATTGAATTTTTCCCCAAATTGAAAAGGGATCTTGTTAATACTGATTTTTTTTGGATTATATGCAGAAGTAGGCGTGGTCTGGACCCTCACTTTCATTTCTAGGCCACTTTTTTTATTTCATGCAAAACTAGGCAAGTTAAACGGATTACATCCACTTTAACCATCTCGGTCAATTTATCGCGTTGACTTGTCAATATCTCGCCAAAATATCATATAGGGAGATCTCATACATGTGGTAAGATTACTGAAATGTCCTTCACACGTGTGTGTCAGTCACACTAGATAAGATGTCCACGTGTTGCTATCTGATAGCCTAATCTAACTAAGACGACATCTCGAGGATTAATTGAACGGCCATGATAGTGACGACATGAGTATCTGAAACCAGTCGAGATAAACTCGGTCTCATTCATTCTTCTTCTTCTTCTTTGTTTTCTTCTCCTTCCGTTTTCTTTCTTCTGCTCAAATTAGTGAAGAGAGGATTTGGAATTAAATTAGGGTTTCATTGAAAAGATTTGTAGGAAGAAATTGATGATGGTTCTGAAATTCATTGAACATGGGAATTCGAGAAAAAGGGTTTGATAGAAATTGAGAAGCAAAGTAAATTAAGGTTCAGTTTGTGAAGAAAGTATTGATGGTGTTTGGATCTAATCTGAGGAGAATCAGAGACGGGTTTCTTCTATAATTGAGTATTAGATCGATGCGATTGAAGAGAGAAACCAACATGAACTGATGGAGATGCCATTGGTCGGAGATGTGATTTGTTGTTGTGCTCGAATTATCAAGAAGAAGAGGTTTTGAAGATGGGTACTGGTAGAGATTATGAGAGGGTAATGGTGGTGAATTGAGCAAGGTTGAACTGTGAACAAGAGATGCGAATAGAAATAGAAGAAATGATTAAGCTGTGGTGATTCAGAGTTAGGGTTTCCGTTGGTTTTGCTGCTGTTGGGTGAGAAATCGAAGCATTGTAATGAAGCAATCAGCAGTTATGTTGATGAATAGAGATGGGTATGACTCATCTGGTGAATGGGTTTGAGATCGATGGGAATTCAGGTGGGGTTCTTGTTGGATTAATTACAGCATCAGAAGAAGAAGATGGTGGTGCTACTAATTCACAGTTCGTGATGGCCTGGATGGAGAGATGGGTGCTGTGTATAATTTCACAGAAGATTGAAACCGAAAATTGCAGGAATTAAGAAGATTGGGTTGCTCCTAGATTTGATTTTGGTTTGTGTGTGACTGAGTTCTGATGGTAATTGGTGCTGGTAGTTGCATTTGAGCAAGAACAACACAGGGTATGAGTTGCTGCTGTCGAGATATGCAGGGGTTTTACTGCAAGAATGGTTGCAGTCTCAGATGGTGCTGGTACTTAGAATTACAGGTGGTATTGAGTTATTGTTGGTGGTTGTAGCTCATGACATTGAGGCATGAGGTGAGTAACAGAGCAAAATGTGCAATTGGTGTTGAATGAGCAGATGGGTTCTTGAGTTGGTAGGTGGTTTGCAGCGGAGTGATGCCTTGGTGAGATGAACTAACAAGAGCTGAGGGCAAGCTGTAATTGCAGGGTTGTAACTGAAGTTGAAGGCGGGAAATGATGAGATTACAAGGCTGTAGAAGGTAGTGAAGGTTGTTGAAGGTAGTGAATTTGATGTGGTGATAGTTGGTTGAGGTGTTGCAGCTGGTAGAGATTGAAGACTGTATGTGTTTTCCATTCTAGGAGTTGCTTCTCTTGAGCTTTGTTCGGGCGCAATACAAGGATGATATGTATCCCACTTGAAGTGTCCAAGGTAAAGAAATACTAAAACTGTGTTGATACTTTTTTTTTTCAAAGTCTGTCTTCATGACCAGTCAACTAGTGAAAAACAACGATTATATTTTGTTGTAGTTGAAATTTTGTTGTTTAGACTGTATGGCTTGTGCAAGAATAGCAATACTGTTTTAGAGGAGATTTCTAAGTAAATGAGATATAACATTTCAGACACTAAGTGTGAATTGTTGTAAATTCACATTAGACATTTGATGCCAAACTGACTAGAAAGGACACCTTTGTCTTGTGCTTGCTTAATTGGAATGTCTGGAGATCAGGCTGGTAGATTAATAAGATTTCGTTGGTGTCTAGGATACAGGGCTGGTACAGCAGGTGTTTTTGTTGAAACTGGTTTGCAGTGGAGATTATGTTATTGTTGAAGCTGGTTTGCAGGTGTTTTTGTGGTTGTGGAAGAGTGCAGTTGGCAATGGCTGTGAAAGAAGTACAGTTAAGAGCATGACAAGGAGTTGTTGCTGCTAAAGTTGGCAGCTTTGTGCGATTAACTGGTGGTAATGAGAGGGCTCTCAACTGTAGAATCAGGTGGAGAGCAGGAGCAGTTGGTGGCAGCTGAGCTGCAAATGGTTTATGGAAATCTAAAATGGCAGCTCAGCTTAGTTGAATTTCTGGTGTAAATCTGAAATTGGGTTTTACATGGATTGATTTTGAATTGAAGGAGATTGGGCCAACTAATGGAACTGTGAATGGTGATATGTACAAATTTTTCCCGTGACATGATTCCCACGTAATCAGTCCACATGGCATATCCGAGCCCACGTAAGCAATCCACATGGCATATCCGAGCCCGTTTCATGTTGATTTTTTTAACTGAGTTAAATCAATGATATAACATTAAATCAGTGATACAAAGGACTTTTAGGTCTTTTTAGTTACACCTAACGGTACTAACTTTCCATCCATCACTTTTGGTCAAAACTTGCCTAGTCTAGCAATAAATAAAAAAAAGTGGCCTAGATTTGAAAAGCACCAAAAAAACAGGCCTATTTTTGTAAAAAGCCCATTTTTTTTCTAGGCAGTCATCTGCATGTGTAATTTCATTTCCCGAATCAGAAATTTCTTCTGAAACTTCTTCGAGATCCTTGAGATTTTTAAAATCTATTGGTTCAAAGTTTCAATGAAGATGTTCATCTCCGTTAATCTGAAATGGTGATTTTGGTGCAATCTGTGAGTGGTGGTTTTAACAAGATTGGAGCTGAAGAAAATAGAGGCAGTGGATTTGAGGAGATGGGTCGCATCTGGAGTTCGAATTTCATAGAAAAAGCTGGTGATACACGGATTTGAAATCAGGATATGAAGATGGTTCATGGGGTAATGCAGTTGTGATTTTTGTGGAGGCGTAAGAAGATGAGGATTTTTTTTTTTTTTTTTTGAAGCATGAAGATGAGGAAATGACTTAGGCTTTAGAGAGACCCTATTAATAAATAGGTTTTATTTAATTTTTTAATAATTATTTAATGGAAGTCAAAATTTAAGTGAGTCAGAAGTCAACGTCATTTTCAAGTACCAAACGTACGCAAAGCTGGACAAATGTTAGACCAAACTCTAAAATTGGACAAAACATGAGTACCAAAAACAAAATAACCCTCTTAAATATCTTTTTAAATATCTAACTAACCAATCTTCGACTCCGAAGCAAGCTGAATGTAGTGTCAAGCAAACAAAATAACCCTCTTAAATATCTTTTTACATTTTTTCCCTCTTGACAACGTAATCATGTGTCTAGAGAGCAAAATAAAGTAGTCGATATTCTATCAAAGTTAGCTAAAACAGAAAGATTAAGTAGTATTTTATCAAAGTTAGCTAAAACAAAAAGATTAAGTAGTGTGTGGTTACTGGATCCTCCTAATAATATTCATGCCAAGGAGGAGAAAAACTATATATTATTTGCATCTTAATCAATTAAATCTTCTTAGTTTCAAAAAAAGAAAAAAAATGGTGATGAGTTTTTGAGTTTTTTTTACCAAGTGACCCTATTTTGGCACCTCGAAAGATTTCGGTATGCTTAAAACGGGATTCTACAATAAGACAAATGAGAAAGATTTCGGTATGCTTAAAACAGGATTCTGCAATAAGACAAATGAGACGGCCGAGTGTACAGCAGATGTTCACTTGAACTGAAATTTTTAGGATACTGGATTCTTGGGATCATATCTTGAAAACGATTTTTGATCATGAAAAAGTTAATTGGGATCAGATCCTGAAAACGATTTTTGACCACGAAAAAGTTTATTTTACTGTAACTAGTTTGTTCTTTTGTTTCAAGGTCAGAAAACTCAGAACCCTTGTATCCTGCTGATGGAGTAATATAAATATGCACCTGAATTATGTTCAGTAACCTATAATTCCAATAACATAATTGGACTACTCTGGGTTTTAGTTTGTCTTTGTTTGGTAGTAAGCTCAAAATCATAATAAATCACCCTCGAGAAGAAACTTCTGACGCGCCAAGTTGAAATTAATCAAGAGCATCAGAAACCAGAAAGAATATTAAGGGAATAACAGAAATGCTGGTATTAATATATACAAATGGCAGCATGTGTAACATAAAGTTACTGCCGACTAGTAAAGTTGGTTGTATTTACAGAGGAAGCTTTCAATATATATAGATTCATATATATACACTCGATTCTGCATTTCTTTTCTATATATTTTAACTGAAGAAATTGTCAAATAAAACGATATCGCCAAAATCTTTGTTGAGAAGTCTCTGAAACCTCCTCTCCAGAAACAGCCACGGCTTTTCGTAACTCATATACATATCTACAAATCCTGTAAAGAAGTAAGTGGTAACGCCTCATTTTGTTCAAGAATGCAGCTCAAACACCAAATATATTGATCTAATCAACATAACTACAAACTACAGCAAATGTCAACAACATCTGGAATGATAAATGGAGCGAGCATAACTACCTTATGAATGAAACCATTTAGGCCTGTCAAGAAGGAAACAGTTACACCATATTCCCAAGCAATGCTATTTTTTTGTCCTTAATCAAGTTGAGCTGCTTCCAAAAGTTGGTCTCAAAGAGACAGATGCAGGTACTTGTTGGGGACTCCAGACACAGGCTCCTTCTTTTGGAATTACTTCAGAATCTGCATCTTCAGTGCCTGGAGAATACGGCTTTGTCACTTTCTTCTTTTGCATTCCCTGCAGTTTATCATCAAGTCAGAATCTATGCGAACAGAATCTAGTTCAGCAACTTACATACAGCCAACTGATACATATAAAACTACATACATCATACGAAACTCCGTATGTGAAATCCTAGTGAAGCTGCAACTTAATGTTCACACTGAGATAATCCAAGGGCATTTTCAAAGAGTAATCGAGCAGATTTTCGGAGAGGATGAGGGAACATCCCCCTTTTGACCCAACAGAGCAACATTGCAACTGTGTAGCAATATAGGCCCAAGATGATGGCCAACATTGGAACATGTGCATATAAAAATACAAACTATAGATGTGTGTGTGCGCCAGCGCGTGTGTGTTTGTGTGTGCCCGCACATGAGAGAGAGAGAGAGGGAAAGCCCACCATCAAATGGTTTGGTCCGTAAATGCTCATAGCTTGCTCAATTGAAGAATAAATTTCGACAGCCTGTTGAGATTCACGAATGCATTTTATGATGCGCGTCTGTTCCCTTGACTCTGTTGATCTTGTCTGCAAGTAAAGTACGAGCCGTGAAGGTGATCCCCTCTGGTGGTCCTTCTTTCCATGGGTTAGCTCCATCGTCATGAGATCATCCCATAACACATCCCACAATACTGAACACGGATCTCGTGCTGGACTAAACTTTCTTTGAGCCATAATGGTAGAAGGTTGCTATTGAAAAGATAGAGAATTTGACACTTCTGTTAGGGGGAGGAAAAATATATTTTACCAGATAATACATCGTGAAAGAGCACTGATTAAGAATACAAGGGCACTCAATGTACCTGTAAAAGTAGAACTCTTCGATGGGTGACAACAAGTATTTTTCCTTTAGGAAGTAAAAAGTGGTCTTCATATGAATCTGACAAAGCAAACTTCCCGCGAACTTTAAACAAATCAACGACTTGGCCGAAAAATGCACCAGATTCGGCCAGCTGTAAGATGACCTACAAGGTAAAAGAAAATACAAAGGAGATCTAGAAGTCAATTTCATTCCAAATGTGGAATAAACGGCGAATCATTAAAGATGCAAGATCCAAGTGATAAAGGTAAGGGAAACATCTTAATCACAGGCACTTTCAGCTGTCTAGGACTCGGGCTTACTCTTGCTTACAGACACTCATAGCAGGATTGTGCCACTTCTCTTAATCAAACCTAATGTGCCTTCTCCTCATGTTTACAATCAGTTTTAAGTTGGGCAGCTTTTTACCCCAAATTGATTTTAGCTTTTATTAGATGGATGACTTCAATCCATGCAATGCTAGTCATTAGGTAGATGCTACCAATAGAAAACCACATGTTATTACCTGTCCCTGGGCTCGGTAATCATCATAAGGATGAAGCAAGTTATCCCCACTAATTACTCGAGGAAGACGGCGACGAAGAAGTTGTTCTTCTGAAGTTATAGCAGCTGTTATTTTCATTCTTACAGCATTTGCACCTTCAGTAGTCTTCGACAAAAGATCCAAGACACCACTCACAGGCTGTGCAGCAGCACCTATGAGACCTTTACCAACACCCTGAACAAATCCTTCAACACCGGAAGATTTTGCACCTTCTAGAGGCTTCGTCAAGATGCCAGTGACTCCTCTGAACAGGCCTTTAGCTAGAGCTCCACCTCCCTCTCTAATGACATCACCTATGTCTTCGACTTTGTCCTGGAAAAACAGTTTTCAGCATCTGAGATGATGACCACACATATAATCCAAATATTGGATAAAATTGTATCTTGAAGTTGTTACCTGTCTCTGGCGGCCTTGTATGAACTTCTTATCCATTGATAATGCAGCAACACCTTTGCTCATATGGCCTAATGCACTGCTGGCATTCCCAAGTATATCAACACCAGATAGCAGTTGAAGTGGCTGACCAAGAAGATCCTTTTGAATGTTGGAAACGGCATTACTAATAAGAGCACTCTGCCGCATGCATATATTCTCATGAAATCTTTGATTAATCCTGACCTGATGAATACAAGACGAAACACAGTATAACATGGTGCATATTTAGGCAAACTACGATCAAATTTCTGGTACAGCATCAAGCATCCAGGGTCATGCTCACCTAGAGGTAATTAATAATATAACCAAATGACATACAGAAACGATCTCACAACTTACTGGCATATTCTCAGTGTTCCCCAAAGCAGTCATCAAAGATGACCAGAAACCAAGAACGCCCCTTGGCCTTTGAGTTGGTGACATTCCCATTGATACTTTGAATCGGATTTCCGATATGTTAAGCACACTACAGTTCCGGGAAATAGAGATCTTTTCAGTAACATAAAGTAGTCATATTTAAGAAATAACGCATTCTCACAGCCCAAATGTCAAAGTATTTGCATACCCAATCTGTATAACTGGATCAACAGAAACAGCAGTTGTTTGTGACTCATATAACCTACTGGGATTAACATGCTGGATCATTTCATGAATGCGCCATATGATTGGTTCATGGATGTTTATCAAGAAGGCACAATTCTCGGAGCCCTGGATTAGAAAGAAGGATATTAATCTTGTTAGCCAAACATTCTGATAATCTAATAGCAGGATTCAATACGAAGATTAAAACTGCGACAGAGAAAAATCCATACATGGAAACCAATATATGGATAGACACATATATTTTGTGACCCATTTGATTGTGTTGTAAAAGAGAATTTCAAGATGTACTCGAGCTGTTCTCCAGTTCTCTGAGGCCGGAAGACAACTGGCATTGGAGTGAGTGGCAATTGGTTATCCACTTGAATAGCGCTCATCCTCAACTTAAACCTGCCATAAAACATCGTAAGTTCATAACTATAATATGCAAAGAAAAACACAGTTACCAGAGCAGGAAAAACGGCTTACCTACTAATACCAGATCCCAAGCCACTTGAGTGCGACAGCAGAAGATTTTGCACTGATAGGTAGAGTATCTCCTCCGGTGTATGATCAATAATCGATAAGCCCAGGTCTGCGACCTCAAGAATGATGTGAAACTCACTATCTGTAGGAGTAAGCTGCAATTGGTTTGGGGAACTACTTCCAGTCAATTTCGATAAAGAAGAAAGATCTCTCTTGGGCATTGTATCAGGAGGATCATCTCCAGGCATCCAATCACTAATCTTGACGACATTTGTCTTCTGTTCTTTGAGAACTGTAACACGTATAGCCCTAGCTGAACCACCAGTTTCATGAATAGGATAGTGGTCGAAAACCTCATCAATATCATACTTCTGTGATTTTGATGGATCAGTTCCGTCAACCAAGACTTCCAACAACCTTTTCCTACCTAGATCTTCCCACAAAAACGAGGAAGATGCATTTGGAGGCAAATACTGCCAGGAATCACTGGAACCATCCACTTGCCGGTAACGTATTGGTAGGAACATTGAACGATTTTCAATCCTGTATGAAAACTTACAAATTACTATGGAAGATGGCAAAATTGAAAGTTACGTACTTATTGAGTTGAAATTTCAACGAAAAGCAAAACTATGACTATCTTTTTACCTGTAAGGGCTTGAAAAAGAAGAAGGGCGGAAGAGAACTTCATATCGGGAATTTTTCGTTCCACTTCGCACTTCTACTCTCAGAGATATCTGATCATTTCCAACATTGCTCTTTAAGTGAATACACATTAGGCCTTCACATCCAATGCTAAAAGGTGTACTCCAATTGTATCCCTCCATTCGTAACTGAAAGTCAAAGCTCAAACTTTTTAATTTTAAAAGAGAAAAAAAATAGTCGAACTAATAATAAGATGACATTCCCCAAACCTTTAACAATTCAATGCCTGAATATTTCCACTGAAACGGCTTTGGAGGGTCTGTTGGATGAAACCACTCCTCCCATTGAGAGTCATATTGTTGAATACATACACTTTGACCAATTCTATTGATGAATACACTTTGAGGTTGGAAGTGAACAACCTGCATAGATACCATCTTTATCAATTACTGAAAGCAAACAAGATATACATGATACTCGATAGCTAGCTAAAATATATGTTTATTTACGTGCCGTACTTATTGATCAATAAATTGAATCCTTCAGCTCTGTATCAATTATACATTAATGTCCAAATAAAATCTACATCTAAAGCAAATTGCAAATTGATAGAGTTGAGTTTATGGATTGACCTTTGTTCTGTCAGATGTCATGTTAAGAAGAGCTGAAAGTTTGTAATAAGATCCATTTGAGGTGAAGGCATTGACATCGATCCGTTCCTACACAAGAAATCAAGATTATGATATTCGTATGCTGCAATACAACATTGCTATTATCATTGAATTAATCTGCAATGACACTATGACCATAAATGATAATAAAGAGGACGCCCCGCAAATATTCTCTTCTCACCTTGCTTTCCAGCTCCATAAGAGAAACCCCAGGACTGTAATAATCTGACTGGCGGATAGCAACAGAAATACCCACTCGTCGGGATTGAGATGTATCATGTCGAGCAGAAAATGAGGAACTACCACTTCGCCCTGCATACTCTTGTGGAGATAGCATAACTGGGCCAAGATTTGAATCCTCAATTTCTTCTAGCACTTGAATATTTCTCTTTATGATAGAATTTT
Source organism: Papaver somniferum (assembly GCF_003573695.1). Lineage (NCBI taxonomy): Eukaryota > Viridiplantae > Streptophyta > Magnoliopsida > Ranunculales > Papaveraceae > Papaver > Papaver somniferum. Next base: position 9,265,657 of record NW_020622381.1, read on the forward strand.
TACGATAATTTGTGCTTGCAGAAGTTCTCAAGGTATGCTTTGCAGATTTAACTTTAGAGAGTAATGGTGAGTCGGCCTCTGCAGTGTCTGTAGGCTCAACCTCTACTATACGATATGATAATGGCAGAGAGGAGTCATTGCTAATCCAGTACGGCACAAAGAACCTTATTGTTTTTGGTGCAGCATTAGTTACTCCAGTATCACGTTCAACGCTCACTCTCAATCTCCTGCATATGAAATGGTTATGAATATCATGCAGAAGTCCCAATAGAATCTCTCTACAAAACAAAAAGGTCTAGTCGCATGTAAATAGATAGAGCTGCTATACTAATTCGAAGGAGATGCTTGCTTAATACTTTCTTGACATAAATTGTAAAAAAAAAAAAAATTGAAAAAGGCAAAATTACATAAATTGTAATTTTAGTTCAACCTGCATCATTAGCCACAACCTTCTGCCACCCAGATGCTGATGCATGCAAATATACATTAACTACATCGCATCAGCACATGAATCCTGCTTATTAGCTTCCTGAATTGTAATTCCCTTGATTGACAAAAAAGAATTCTAAGCTATTCTAGATTTATATCCTTGTGAAGAAACAGATGCTAAGCTCCTATTGCTGGAAACATCAGCAGATCGATGCAGGTTGACTAACGAGATCTGCTTCGTGAAATGAATCACAGGGTTTGACATATTCAAGAATCGGCAAGCAATGCATGTTTGGACTCGGTGGCTAAGTATATTATTAAGAGCTCTACGACTACCATTTGACACACATGTATTTTAACAAATCAAATAATACAGGTTTGGCGATTTCACATTATAAGAATGATAGCAAGCTTCACTGCAAGAGAAAGAAAATTATCCAGAATCCACGGACCTTCTACTTTGCTTGTGAACCATCCAAAAGAATGATACATGGCCAAGAGAAGAAAGATCGAGAATCAACACAGGATCCTGGATAAAACAGAGAACAAGCAAATATCAAATAAATGTTTAACAGTGACTGACAAGAGGATAACAACTTGCAGCTACAGGAAAAAGTCATTAGTTACCTTTTCCAAAACCCATCCCCCCTGAACACAGAGAGTAAGATAAATAGGTCTTTTCATATCTGCTGAATAGATATGTACGCTCCTTCGTGATGAGATGATACCATGTTGCCTCTCAATACTAACTCCATCCTTCATTCTTTCCCACACTGTAAACTCAGCTGGACAAGGAAGTCTACTCTCCAATTTAAATGGAGAGTTGATCGATATTCTCCAATCGTAAACAGGTGCATTTAGTTCAGTATGCAAAACCGAAGCATCGGTTCCAATGCTGAGCCAAAAGCTTTGTTTACCACCAGAACTTGGATCACAATGCAAAAGAACATCCTTCTTCTCAAGCTGATTCAACTTAAAAGCAAAAGAGGAAGATGCATTCCCACGCTGCATGGTATTTTGTCTTGAAAGCGATCCTTGCTCAAAGAACGACTGATCATTATCACGGGCATAACCAGAACCCACAGCCCATGTGTACGAGGGTTCAGGATACTCAACATGAGGACGAATTTGAATACATAGATCAGAGTCGCTAGATGTGCTTCTCCAAGGTAAGACGGACGATGATCCTGGACTCAAAATAGTGACTACATCATTCATGCTACTAATACTTCCAGTGGATAATGGTTGCCTTGTGCGGATCCAACGCCTTCGGCGAACAACCTGGAGGGATGACTTTGCGGGTGACATTGAAGAATTTGGTGGCCATTTTAGTAAGCTCTGATAATCAGGAGCATACACCCAACCGTCGATGTCCCCAAACTGAGATTTATCAACAGTCCAGGTAGTGGTCCATCGCCACCCAGAAGGTAGTGGAGGCTCAAAAAAATCCTTGGTATAAACAACAATGGAAAGGTGAGCTGACAAGTCATCATGTAACATTCATAGCATCACTACACTAAATGGTATTAAAAGTCGAAGTTCTGATCATGCTCACCTTTGATGAATACGAGAAGTCCCTAGTACTCCACCTCTCTGGATCATTACCACGGAAACCAGGCCACTTGTTTCCCCACCCTGAAATTGCTTGGTGCCGTTGGTTCTCATAGACCTCTTCTACCACAGCATTCTGATGGCCTCCTTCAGAAGTTGGAGGAGTACGATTTCGAAGCAAAGAAACAGGGCATACAGAAAGATCAAGTTTAACGTCGGAATCATTGACAACTGTAGCAAGACCCCTTAGAATCGCATGCTTCTTGCCATTCTTCATCACCACTTCCAATGCAATTAAATTTTCATTTAATGACCTTGGATCAACTGAAAGCGGTAGCAACGACCGGAAGCTCTCCCAAGGCCCCTCCTTGCCAAACCCAATCCAGAATCCCACATCCCTATCGATTTCACTCACACTTTCCATTTGTCTTTGAAGGTTTGCATTTGTTTTCCTTTCAAAATAAGATGTGGAAACTGATAGGTATCCACAATCGTTAATGCCTTCATCAACATTCAACTGCCCCTAACCACATCAAACAATTCACAAGCAAAATATAAACTCACTAAGAAAAGGAGGTTAAGCAATTCAATGAACCCAACTGTACTCATACGGATATGTGTAAAGGACTGACCCTTTTCCGAAGTGGATATGATACTACAGTTTTAACATCAGATAGGACGCGCAACATCCTTACAGAAGCAACTTTTTTCAATGTAGTTGCACTATTGCTGGTAGATATTGAAACAGCACCGACTACTTCACCTACAGAGTCAAAAACACCATAATATTGAAAATCAGAAGCAACATTAGGGAAAAAAAAATCTGATCATTTTTATCTCCATATATAATTCATGATTTGCTACATCCAAGTCAAACATGATATACTAAGTTAGTTGCGTAGCATCTCACTGACAACTTTCAGATGGAGTATACAGGAAGATGTGACTCCTATCCTTCTTATTTAGGGGTGTTCACTTACTTAACTTTCCATAACCACAGATCGGTTATGTGTTATTTATGAATTTTAGAAATGATTAGATAGAACTATATTTCTTACATAATATATAATGTAATGCATTCTTTCCATAGGTCATACTGACATAAAGCATCGATGTAGAATCCAGGCATGTTATCTTCCGTGATTTTACATTGGTTCAACCCACAAACATTTGTTGATTAAGAAAACACAACTGGTAAGCTAAAAATTTACATGTAGAAAGGTTGTTTTCGAGAAAATACTTACAAAAATCAAAAGAAAAATAGCTTCTCATGTGAGGTGGCAGGGCGACGTATATGGTTTAGTATTAACAGATGATAAATAAGATAATGACGATATGACAGTTGTAACCAAAATGATAACTACTAACACAACAAACAAAAAACACCCACGTGATAAGATTGGAGGTGTCAGGTTATATAGCATGATGCAATTAAATTTAAGATCGATATAGCATAATACCTTTGCCAGCTTTGGCAGCAAGGTTTGTCACCTCCAGTTCCAACCGAGCAAGCCCCTATAATAAAGTACTTCTAAATTATTTTATTTAGATAGAATACTGGAAACAGAAACCACTACATTTATAGAACATTCATATATTCACACATTCAAGTGAAGGCCACAGATCCTATAATAGATTATTTGACTGACTGGCACTTTCAAATAGTTGAACGTGTTAATCTGACATACCCTATCATGGAGATTACAGAAGTACAAAAACCCAATTTTGTTGTGTTTTTATTTTCTTGACGGGACCTCTCTATAGAAAGAGCTAAAAGATATAACATCTAAATCTACCAGATGTAATGAATATCAACATACCCTTCGAGGAACTTCGAATATGAAAAGTTCATTCCACTTTGCAATGCCTTCTTCCATGTCATTGTTTTTTAATATCAGCGGCTTTACTGATTTTGTTCTTGCACTCTGAGGAAAAAGCTTCTGCTGATCTGTAGCCTGACTCTCAACAACAAGACGCAAAGCACAGAAGAAGCTATGACCATTGCCATCATCAGCAATTGGTAGCCCCTAGAAGTAATAAACAAAATACATTGTTATATGTAATCTTCAATGGTATTGGTTGATCAGGAGCTAATAAATAAGTTATACAAGTATATACACCTTCGCCTCAGATATCTGTACAGCAACATAATTGCGTCCTTCCCTAGATTCACCTACGATATTTAACCTATCTGAAAACCTTGGTGGAGGAATCCATGCAGATGCATACTGATCATGCTGTAGTAGTTCAACCGTCTCTGCGTTGTGCTCAACTTTCTTAATATATATGTCACAACCAAGTTTATTTTCTACAACCACTGTCTGAAAATCGTCCTCATCCAAAGCAGAGTAAGTTGAGTCATCTCCAAGACTAAGCAGACCACCAGATTCCTGTAAAGGTTTTATACAGGTCAATTACTTCTAAATGAACTGCATAAGCTTATAGAAAGCAGATAGGTGACTAAAGTTAATATACATATACACACAACAAGTAATAATAAAAACACAACAACAACACAGCCATACTCATAATGATACACTCAAAATTGAAGCTGTTAAAACTTCTAACTGGGTATGACCTCATTTGGTTTTGCCGATTTTTGCTCAAGTTCTGCATGTCTTCTCCATGACTCAGTAGCCTCGGCAAATGTTTTGAGATTTGCAGCACTTATATTAATATTGAATATACTTGTTGCAGCAACACGTACTTTCTTCACGATTCTTGGTTGTACATGCTCATTGGAATGGTACGTTTCAAACCTAAAAGAAGAGATGAACCCAACAATTCAATATAAGGTCCTGAAAACCTCAAAGCCTTTGAAGATTTAGCACAATAAAATGAAACCTAAAACCCAGATTGTGTTACTTGAATATTCCATCAAATGGCTCTAAAAGAGGCTCCCAAACTTCCAATTGTGTGTTGAATGTGGACGCGGCAATAGAAGATATGAGAACAGCATTCATTGCTTCTAGTCGACCATGTGTTGCCAGGTTGATGTTGGTGATTGTTAAGTCAAATAGTGGTGTCATCTGTGTTTATGTAGAAATGAAAATAAGGGAAACAATAGAAGCAAAACAAAAGGAAAATAAGAAATCAACTCAGGTATCCAGGAAATGAGAGCTTATTTCATTTCAATACCGTTCCGCAAAAGCTGTCTACAACAGTAAGGGAGCAGCATCTAAGCTTCATTTCGCCAGTTACATTCTCCCGTGTCTTTGGCTTCACAGGATCACCCATGGTGTAAGCCAAACGGCTTGAGGGTTTTTTCTGGTCCGACCGTGCAAGAAAGGTGCATGCCTATAAAAACAAATATGATTACATAACATAATATCAAGCAGTTACTTGTGATGCATTTGGTTAAAGATGTTATAAAAGAACAAGAAGCTGCGTGGTTGATAAGATACGTAACACATGTTTGTAGATGGGTAACAATTCTATGACAATAACCGCTACATTAAAAAAAATAGCAAAAATATAGTTTGTGACTAATATTTTTTTTGACTAATAATAGAGAGCCTAACACTTGCCTGATTTTCAACTTTCCAAATGCTCCAGCAATGAGAACCCTTCGAACTAGATGATCTTGAAATGGGCATCTCTAGAATATTGCCTGGGTTAACAAGATCCAACCTTGGACAGCAAACAGAATCTATTTGTGGCGCTTCATCTTTTTTTGATACTATACATCCTAGAGCAGCATAACCGGCAGGGGCTATAGGGTACCAGAAGAAAGCATCATCAAAACCTTTTCCCACTATATGAGCAACTCTTGACAATTGAGTAGGCCTTGCAGAAATCTCGGGATTGTCACATTTAAAAATTGTTCCAAGTGACGGAGGCTCTAAACTGTAGCATGGAAAATACAAGCAAGCATTTAATTGAAATATGACCAGAACAACTATTATTTAATAAGAACATGATAGCGTGGAGGATGAAATGTCCAACCCTTCAGTTATGCAATCGCCAATGATAGCGTAGCCAGGGCGTGGTATAGGTCGCCATATTGAAACTGGTCGGCGGAGATCACTACCTTTGTCCCACCAAATCCGCTCAAAATGTGGGGTCGACATATAACAACTACTAACTCGTGAAACTGATCTCAGGATGTCCCATCCAGAGGAGCTAGAGCTGTTGTTGCTTCCTTGTTGAGTTCCATAATCAGGGTTCACAGCAAGATCTGAAGCATGATATTGGGAAGGGGAGTCACTCTGATTTGAGTACCCTGAAAGAGCATGACCGAAGTCGCAACTAACCTCCTTAGAAGGGGCGTGTGCCTTGGGATGGGCATAGAATGATCCAACAACATTGTCGAGGCGCCAGATGCTAAATCCAGATAAAAACTTTGGCGTTGGCTGAACACTGAAAAGGCATTCCGAATATGTTGTAGTTGTGACAAGATCAGAACGTATGCAATAAACAATGTGATTTGGAGGCGGCAGTGTTCCTCTATGTACTACACATCCTGCTGCTGTGTACCCATTTGGTGGAATTGGCATCCAGAGAAAGCAACCAACATCAGATTCTTCTCCATCTCCTTCTAACTCCAGAATGCTAGCAAGCGAACCGATAAGATTGAAACCTACTGGCTTACGCACACGACCATATGTGTTACTCACCGCCAGAACTGCCTGTGAAGGGGGGATAGGCCTGAAGATAGGATAATACTTATTTAAGCTTTAATAAATGTAATATCAATAACTTGAATCTGCCTTTGAATACCAAGAATTCTACTCCTCAAGAATATCAACAAGTTAATATAAATCTATACGCTGCGGAAATGACGGTAACGAAGACCTCCGAAAAGAAAGACGAGAAAACATGACGAAACAATAGTTCACTGACACACTTATAATTGATGCATATGAGATTATAATTGATGTTACCTTGATGTCACACAATCCCCCAATATAACATAGTTTGAAGGAGCTTGAGGCCTCCAAAAGGTAATGTTGTAAGAAGCCCCACTTCCTGAAGCATCAAATTTAACAAAACAATGTGTGTAAGAAATTGATGAATCTGCTAAGCGTTTTTTACGACGACAATTACAAGTTTATGACATTGACATAGAACATTGGCCAAAGTTATTAAAGGTGGTTCTGAATGAGTGGTACATTGATAATTGACAGAAAGTAAACAGCTTTAAAAAAAAAAAATCTCTATCAAATTAAAGAAATACCTTTTGGTGACACCCAGAGCCGGTCAAAGTTGGTACATGAAGCCAGTGGACAAGCATTTCCGAGTTCTAATGCGGTGGTGGCCTGATTTTGGAGATTCAGTACAAGAGAAATAACACTTAAAGAAAGACGCGCGCATATATCTGTTGATATCAAAGATATATTTGTCTTGTCCTTAACAGAAGTGTAACCCCCTGACACATCGACTGGATCAAGAATAACGAGACCAGATCCAGCTTCTACAGTGAGATCCTTAATAAGGGTTCGTATCCAAGTATCGTTTTCTTTTGAAGCATACCTGTAATCAGAAATCATATACGACGGGAGTCAAAATGCGTAATTGTTGCTTATTACTAATCTGACAAGTACAAGTGAGAACAATGGTCTTAGATCCTTATAAGACTGCAAAAAAGAAAGCTGAAACACAAAGAGCTTACAGTAACAAGGCGTTTGCATATAAACTGAAAGAAAAGGAAAAGATATCAAAACATAGAGAATCCAAAGTGTGTTTACTTACATGAAACTTAGGTTCATTTTTACACGGAGAAGCTTTTCACAATGTGAAGAATCATCAAGAGATGATTTAGAGCTGTCATAGAAGGTAAACTCAGGAGATACAGCCTACACAGTCAGAATTAAAAAAGAAAAAAATCATGTAAGAACAAGAGTTTCAGACAACCCCATAAAAGAAAATTTATTCCTTCTTCCCAAGGTTTGGATAGCATAAGGCTATGTATTACCAGTACCAGACAAAGACTTAACTTCAGCATCTTAAATTACCTACTCCTTTGAAAGTAAATATTATATTGCCAAAAAAAATGAAGGCCACAGAATATGAAGGGAACATCAACTATGAGTTGCATAACCGTATTTGCTGTCAAAGGTATGCTTTATATTCTAATAGCATTTACATAGCCATATACGTGCATTTTCTCTGGTCTACAGATACATGAACCCACGTACGACCACCAACAAACAAAAGATGATGAAAGTATAAATCTTAGCAGTTGTATGCAACTTATTAACAGCTGTAGATGTAGAAGGCTCTGGAACCGAAGAAAAATAAAAGGACCACCGTTTTTTCAAATGTCGGGGTAAAGTATTGTACCTGGGCTTCAAAAGTAACACTTTGTATCTGATTGTCACATTCAGGATAAGTGAGAGCAACAGAACTGTTGGGTGATCCATGCACAGCATCTGGACTTGTTGCCTCATTATCAGAAGAGAAACTATCAATGCTCACTCCATCTTCTGCAGAAACCGAGTAGCTGCTCTCATTGCTCAAGTATGTGTGTGTCCTCAATAGCGTACCATTCTGATGAATGAAGACATTTAAATATTCAGTATTTAAACAGTTGAAATTCTAGTTGTCATAACTTGAGCATAAAGGTATTAAGTTTACATTTCTTCTTATCAATACTATTATCCTAGACCCTCTCTCCTTCTATCTACACACATACATAAGCAATATCTGACCAATCCTTCTAGGCACGAGATCCCTTGGCAGCCTAGAGACAGCCTAACGTCATAAACTACACAGGGGTGAAAGTGTTAATACTGATGAGGATATCGTACCTCAACTTTTACATTCATGAACCGCAACTTCTTTCCACGCCCAATTACAATTATAGGCTGAGATTTGAAAGACAGGGTGTCTTTTTCATCAGCTTCTTCACTTAGAACAATAGTTTGTCCACAACCGTCGTATGTATATTCATCAACCCCGAGAGAATCAGCTATTAATTGCCTACCTGGTGATAGGTACACCACATCATCACTCTGTTTGTAAATGGCTGAGTTCAGAACTATATTGCTGTTTCTAGTTATAGGATCATTCTTTGGATCTGACGTTTCCTCTCTTCCAGTTATAGCCCCCAAAGATGGAACAAAGAATTCACCCACAGCAAGGAGGAAGTCTAGAACTACAAGCACACGAGGCTGCTGGAGACGAACCACGTACGATTGAGAAGATGACCGAAATCTATAGTCTAACAATAGCATGGTTGAGTTTGGGGCATCCAAATCAGGGGTAGCACCTAAGTTCTTCCTCATCGAATCGACTTTACTAAAGCTAGTCGGAACATTTCCTGAGGACCCTTGCTTAGATAAATCAGACGAAGAACCAAGCATCAAGCGCATTTCAGGCCTGGTATTAGGACGAATATCAAGTATTGAGAATACAGGTATAGTTACATATAGATCTGTTTCTGACAATGATGTCATCCGATAAGACACCCAGAGACCTTCTAGCTGCATAAACACAGACCATGAATTAAGCAAAGGCAAGAACTTTAAACAGACGAAAGAAGAAGAAAGAATACACAAATATATGTTAAAACCCTGATTAATTGTTGAATAACATAATGACGAAATGCAACAGAAATTAGAAGGATTAAATCACACAAATGAAGTGCGGTTTTCAAGGATTTGAAGCAGGACTTAAATACTCACAGCAATCTGAGCTAGAGGTGACTCTTCATCAATGCCATTATACAACTCTAGCAACGCGTTGTTCACTTCAACTGCCATTATGGTAACAGTACGTGACAAGAAGCTTTGACTATTCTGATTTACCTTGTCTACTAGCATTCGTATTGTATCTTTGGGAACAGAAGAACCTCCACGAAAACTTGGAGGAAGTTTTGGCTCTTCGGATATATTCATGTAAAAACAATTGAGAATAACATCATATTCTTTATCAGACATCACCCCATGCAATGAACCAATCTGCCCATAAGATCCAGTGATATAAATATATTAGATCTCAAAAATCTAAGAAAACCACATTCGAAGATTTGAAAGGTCCATTTATATGAACCTGTATAACAGATTGAGAAGGAATAATTAGAAATCTAGGCAGTTCGCATTAGCCTGTAAAGCTGTGGTACTCAATCAATATATGTAATAAGAGGCTCCCTCTAAATATATAAAGCTTATTTGGTGATAGCCACAGTTGATTTGATTTCTTTAAGAAGTTCCACCAACTTCTACGTGCAGCCAAATCAAGGATCTGAAACATTGCATGTGACCATAACTCATAGGCATTCCTTTCGTATAAGGATTTGATTGGATAACTTTTTTATAATTTCTGGGTATTAACAGTGTACACAATCCTATAGCTGACATTACTTACCAACAAAATTGTCTAGCATCGTCGAATGAGTTTAAAGAGACGAAATTATACATAACTTCCTTGCACTTAACAATGAATCGCATAATGGTCACCAAATTCGTGACATATTAACAGAAATCAAATAATAAAGTATGTGAGATAGTTCCCTAATATCTATAAACAGTATGATGAGCAGTACTCCCTAACCAAAATTTCAATCCTCGACCATATATATAAGAGAAAACAAAAACAAAACCAAAAAACGGAGAAGGATATTACCTTAATTTCAACAGCAAGTGTTGGAACTTTCCTGAAAACGTCCCTCAAACTGCGACGCACATAGATATGAAGACTTCGACCTTCACGTATCATTGGCTTCCCTAGGAGACCATTAACTCCAATAGCCATGTTAATGCCAAATATCTGAAATTATACAAGAAAAAGTGGAGCTGATTAATTAAGCTACTGTGACAGCAGAACACATCAACTTGGATGGTTAAAATAGACTTTTAGAAATATTCCTTTGGCTCATTAATTCCAATGTCTAGTCCACTCCTTAAGAAACTAAGGAGTAAATGGATTGAGTTTTTTAAGGGATTAACCATTAGGTTACTCACCTCTGCATGAAGAACATCAAGATGGACAGCAGAAGGATCTTTCTCGGAGCATCCGTGCCAGCTAATCTCATTTGAAATTTGTAGCCGGCCTAAATCAAGTTGCATGAAACTGCAACAAAAAAAATTAATTTCATAAATATTAAAGAAACGAAATTTTAGAAAATGAACATGTGCACTAAAAGCAACATTCATCGCGTAAATATACTAGTTCATCAACATCAAGAGTCACGACTCGGGTACAAAGTAAACAATATATATTGCAGTTGCAAGAGCTTGGAATGCCAAAAGGTATTAACACTCAAAAATTACTAGCCTGCAATAAGGTTGAAACTAGTACTACCGATACAAGAATATATAAGCAGAAATACGGACTCTTTGCTCATTGAATTCCGGGGAATGATAATTATTGGAGTATCCAGTGATAGGTCCAGCTTTAAAGCAGAGGCTCCCTCCATCTCATACTTCTGAATTAACCACTCAAAACCCCCAACTTTATCAACAAGTTTAATTGCTTCTTCTGTGCGTGGAGTGGCGAGCTCCATAAAGTACAGAGTGACCTGCAAAATCGTATCTCCACAATTTTGTTATGAAATGAAAGCAGCACACAGTTATTATAGTGAAAGAGCATGTATGTGTTCTGCTATTTGGAGACATACTAATTTAATCAGATAAATCAGTCAATTGCAGCTTAAAAAGCGTAATAAGACTTACCTCCTGGACAAACTTATAAAGGAAAACGATACGAACTGCAGAAAGTCGGCCAGATAAACTATAATCATATCCTTCATAATCTTCATCCTCGGCACTGTACGAATTAAATGTGAACTGAAAAATAGAAATAACGGTATGTTATAACAAAAGAATAAAGGCAAACTGAATATAAGTTTGTCATTCATCAACCACTGAACCCAATTGGAAGACTTATTGCGAAGACGTTTTTCTTCGAGTATAGAAATGCACCTTAATAAGGGATTCAGCCCCCTGATTACGAATATCGCAAAGCCAACCCCAACAGTGATCCATCCCTAAGGACAAATCGCACAGCCTGAAATTTCCTAATGTACCCTCTATCGAAAGAGAACTCGGATGAACCTGGAAAGGAATATTTGAAAATACCATGATTCCACATTTATCAAAGGTGAGCTTAAAAATTAAAAAATGGACTATAAATAGCATAAGAACAAAAAACCATTTATAAATAAAAGGAAGTTGCTCAAGGGCAAGAAATGAAAGTAAGCTAAACAATTAAAAATGTGGTCACTACAATAAAATCAAGGCAAATTGTAAGTTGAACAGGTGCTCCCTCCCCTTCTTCGCTTCTTTCTTTAGTCAGACTTCATAAACAAATCAGTAGAAGATATGCTTGGACTTGGTCATTCCATTTTCTTGAATAATTCTCATGTGTTCCATAAGAATCATGCACTGAGAAAATTTAGAAGACAATAAATCGACCATCTAAAGGCCTGTAACATATAAAGCATTTTTAAGATCTATCCGGCCCATTGAAAGATAAAGTTGTCTGTCTATGCAAATGAGCCCAGAAGGACAGTTATAGTTATTCTAAAAAGTGTGGAACACTTCCCATAAGAGTGCCCTAGGGGGTATCCTTGGTGCTATAATGTCAATTAGAGTGTCCCTTATAAGTTATAACGGACCACGTGACTCATACGAGATATTTCAATTCATGGAAAACCCTACTAAGGGAAACTAACCATCATATATTTCTGTTGAACCAGGTAGAGTAATTCTTTCACTAACAATCTTACTTTATCATTAACAATTCCTATTTGAACAATTGTAGTTAGTGCCTTGTTGAGGAGAAAGTGGAAGACAAACAAGACTTTGAAACTAGTTACACTAAACTAAATCCACCTCATTTTTTTTGTCATTCAGTAAATGTTCTCCAAATGTTACCTAGTTTTACGCAACTATGAAGCAACAGCTATGTATTCTAGCTAGAGTATCTCCAATATCCAATTTAGTTCCAAAAAAACAATGGTAAGAAATAAAGCAAATGCGGGATGAATTCAGGAACAAAAGCATCCACCAGAAAGCGGAGATAGACAAGCTAAATAAACAAAAACACACATCTCCAGCACCGTATGCCGTTTCTTTAGATATGACGAAAAACTCCCTGTTGCCTAACATCATGCTATGAACTTAAGAAGAGGTATAACAGTTAACACTGAAACATTCATGAGAGCAAGCTCTAAAACAGTGGCTGGGATAGTCGGAAACTCTCGCGAAAAGGCTACACAACAATATGTAAACTACATGCATAGGTGTATTAAAAACAAGGTAAAACTGATGACTGCAAAAAACTCTGCTTACCTTCAGATCAAAAAGAAAACTTTCTTGCACCAGCATTGCTAGCTGAGTATTATCCTCCTTGTTGAGAAATACACGAACACTACCAACATTCATGTTCAAATGAAAGACCACTCGGCCTTTACCATAGCCAAGCAATCCTTTAATGAAAGAACGTCCGCTGTCTTCTATTTTTTCTTTGCTTTCCGAAAGCTCATGAACTTTATCCTCGTCGGGACTGCTCGGTCGGTAGTTCTCATTAACCTCACTATTGCCGGTAAGTTCTGAACCAGCGGAGCTCACATCTAAGCCGAAGCCAATTAAAGCAACCAGAGTAGGTCTGTTGCAAAAGAAGTCCAATTTCGACATGCAGATGCTCATCTGGAAAAGGTGAATCATTAAACAGTAAATTGAAGAGGATAAGGAAAGAAGAAGCGAACATTTAACGTTATGTAAGTTGAGCATTTTCAAAAGCTGAACAATTTTTGTAAATTACAAACACTGTATGTCTATTTCATGTACCTGTGTATCAGTACCGTCGTAGAAAGGCGACCAAGAACTCCTTGTGGAAAAGGTAACAGACACAAAATCAGATATATCACTATCACGTGCCTCATAGAATATCTCACCGCTAATTCCTTTCCCTTTAGTCAGTTTCTTTTGGTTAGTTGAAGCTTCGGTTTCAACTCCAGCATACTGGTCACTGCAATGAGGCATATCACTACTTTGCGAATGATGGACAGGATCAGTGAAAACGAAATCTGGCAACGCATCGGTGAAAATATCATCCTCCTCCAGAAGTACTTCAGGCAATTCTTTCTCAATCAAATCTAAAGTGCTAGAGGGAGCTACTAAAGTTTCATCCTTCTGCACGGAACAGGCCAAATACTGTGGAGATGAAGAAAGATGACCTTGAAGCTCATCCTTAATTTTCAACGAGTGCAACTTTGTCTTGACAGTCAAGTCACCTTCCCCGCGCACAAGGTGCACCTGCAAAAATAACGACTCCTCTCGTATATTAATCTAGCTTGTGAATACCAACATGCGTAAAGCAAAAAATAGTAGATGAAATCGGGATTTATCTCCTAATATTTAAGAGATGATCTCGGATTGTATTCAGTATATTGACTGCATTCCTTTAAGCAGGAAGTTGTCATGACATATACTACTGGCTTACAATAAACCTATAAGCAGGCTATATAATTCCAACAGCTAACGAAAGTAGGTTCAAATAACTGAAAGGAAGGAAAATGGATATGTATTAGATCCCGTCTTATTGATCACAGGGTAAGTGAAAGATTGTGGTACTATGACCGATTCAGCTAACTGATAGTTGCATGTATAAACAGCCCCAAAGATATTGAGACAATTGAAATATCCCACGAATCCAACAGGGGTCCGTTGGATATGTGACTAATAGGTATCCTGAGTAATACAGACCTTGCCCACCAACAAGAATCCAGTGAACAGAGGCATAATCGACTAAGATGAGTTAACAAGAAAACAAAGTAGTTTGTGTAGAACAAACTTCACCAGACAATGGAGTGGAACGGTATACAACAAACTTCATAAGACTAACCTTCCCACCACCGGCAAGAATTTCTAAAATTAGTGTCTCTTCATCCTCTTCACGCTCTTCTCCTCCAGTCTGTAGAGGTAATACGACAATAATGATTTATTATTAATTCATTGTTATAGATTTCCGTAATACATTAGCTCCTCACAGAGAAGTTTTCTGGCTAGAATGTGTTAGATTTCACATGAGGGTTCTAACTCTTTCATCAGATACCTGATGTACTAGAAATCTCACCTTTCCGTATATTAACAACTTTGTTTCTACCAATGCCCCATTAATGACAAGGTCAGCAGTTCCGTAATTAGTGGCTCTATGTTCACCATGTTCAGATAGAGCATCATGTGATTCTCCGAGTATGTCAACAGATGGAGGAGCCTGATGTAGTATATGTGGTACAGGTAATAAGTAACATATCCCATAAAAAGAAACTGAAAAAACAAAATGCAGATAATAATAAGAATATGGACATCATACAGAAGCTCTATATGTTGCTTGTATAAGTCCTTTCATCCAAGAGGCCTTCTCCATTTCATCTCGAAACTCAATTATTAAATTACTAGAAGATTCCAGAGCCTGAAAATCAAAATCATAGTATAATTATAAGCATGGGAAACATAACTGCTTGCACAACTAATAGCATCAACAATGAAATGATGGTGGATTTCAAAATTAACTCTAAGCAAAATAACCCCTGGATGGAGAAAATTAGAACCATATTAAGATGTGATTTTGGAACACGAGAGAATTATTATCAACCATCCATCCACTTACATCTGATGGTGGAGATATTAACTATAAAATTAAGTGAGGAACTAAGTGAATGGATCCATTCAGCACTTTAAATACAGAACTACATGAGAAAAACTAGAAAACAATCGAGAAGAGTATACGAGTATTAAAACTCACTGAAAATGCAGAAAACTAAAACCAGTAATACTTGCCTTTTGAATGTTCATGCCCCTGACACTGACAGCAACGGAGAACTGTGACCCACCGACACTTGCAGGAGGAACTTCATATATTTGCCGACCAGCCATACTGCAATATCAAACAACTACATGAATATGTTCAGGGTTATCAACACTGTAAACCACGAAAAACAGAAGTGCCCAAAAAACTAACCTCGAGCATCGTTGGTAACTTTGGGACATTTCGGATTCACAAACATAGAGATAAAACCCTGATAATGCAAGAAAACAAGGTTGCCACTCAGCCACAGAATTCCCTATTCCCTGCACCGAGAACATAAGATAAGAAAAATGAAAATCAAATAATTCATCAGCAAGAGAGCATAAGATGTCATCTTATTCTTCTTTGTAGTTGCAGGGCATACCCGCCAAACAAGAATTCTAGCCTCAGTTGAAAGATCTGCAGGACTCCAAGGTGCCACACCATTTTGAGAAATTTCATTAGCAACTTGATCTAAATTGTCGACTGTGCCATAGAATATATCTAACAGTTCCAATATTCTTCCATATCTAGCCGGCGAAAAGTGAATGCCAAGATTGGGCACTTGGAATGACACCCTTGTTGATGGGAAACTCGGATGTGGTATTTTAATCTTGAAAGAAAGAATTTATAGGATTAGCACACATACTTAAAAAACATTCTGAGATAGGTATTTACTATAACCAGCCGTTAGAACATTCAACCAATGAATTACCTGATCAACCATTACCGTCATTCCACACCTATCAATAAGAGAGTAGATATGATCGGCGTTGTCCAGAAAAAGTAATCCAGAAGGTTCCCAACTAGAGGTTGAAGTGACCAAAGTGCAATTTCCACTTTCAGAACCACAATCACTGAAAAAAGCAGCTATATCTCTTCCCTCTATATAAAAACGAGAGTACAGACTCTGCCTCTGTTCATCACGCTGACCTTCCTGCAATGATATTTGCCAACCTCAGGCTCAAAAAAAAAAAAAAAAAAAAAAGTTTATATACATATGTAAAGTAACTTACTTTTGTGCGAAGTGTGAAATGGCCAAAATCCAAAAGAAAGTGACCATCAAATGTGGAAATCAAGCCTGTTCTGAGAGGAACCCTTACTTTTGGAGCATCAAAATCAATGTCCAGCGCAAACCTACAAAGATGATGAAAGCAGATAACTCACTTCTCCAATAGAATCAAGCATATTAGATAACTTAATATGACTGAAAGGGTGTTGCCCATGATAATCCCCTAAGAAGGTGCCCAGATACAGTATCAGGACGTGAAAACATATGCATATGCATTCAGATATGATATGCATTCAGGACATATGCATATGATATGTGAACTTCTCTGCTTTCCATTAAATGGGAAAAGGAAAACATTGAATTAAATCAATTTGTAGATACAAATAATTTTAAGTCTTCCTTTTTTTAAGTATGTAGACATATATGTATCAGATTACTCCAAAAGGTACATACATATACATACTCAGACACAGAATACGATCACTTCATGCCACAGCAGTACAAACCGCTGCACTACTGTTCCGATGGATAACCATTTATCATGCACTATTACCTATTGACCCAAGTTAATTAGCCCTAGATAGAAGCAAACCTGCTTTGTTCTTCCAATGCCATTTGAAACTGCTCCTGAGCCCGACGAGTCACTTTCTCTATTTTCATCTGGTGTCAGCAATGAAAATATGATGAGGATATGCACTTAGATTTTAAATTTTAACTCTAGCAAAAATGAATCTCTTTCTAGTATGCACAATATACCCAGATCCTCTTAATGCGAGGCACTACGAACTGACACAATGTTATATACCTGTAGAGCTGTTGCAGTCTCCAGTGCAACAGTAGGACTAACTGCATTGCTCCTCCTCATGAACTCCAGAAAACGCTCATAGCTTTCCATAAATACCTAAACACATTTTAAACAGATAACTGGTCGTAACACAAAACTTGAGGAACTTATCAAAAAATACACACGACTGAAAAAGATACGAGATCAGAAACACATTCAAGTTTCTCCAGTCAAAGATTAATAAGAATCCAACTCCAGATTACAATACGCCACAATCAGTGCAATAAATAAGACGTTGGAACTCCAAAATAATAATTATTCCACACATCCAACCACATCACCACCTCTCCAATATCGTCATCATTTGACCCAGTTCCCAAGATTAACCAAAGATAATATGGTAGCATACCATTCCCATAACCATTAAACATGAGAGTGATAATACCCTACATGAATGTGCAAGTGAATCTATGGAGTACAATCATGCAAAAACACTTCAAATAAGATTTGACCTCTTCCCAGTTGAACTAACGAAATAACAGTAAAAGCAGCAACAGTTAGATCTTCATTTATGAGAT
This sequence comes from Papaver somniferum, assembly GCF_003573695.1. Lineage (NCBI taxonomy): Eukaryota > Viridiplantae > Streptophyta > Magnoliopsida > Ranunculales > Papaveraceae > Papaver > Papaver somniferum. The sequence goes on from NW_020622381.1 coordinate 9,283,745, forward strand.
GTCAACTCCAGCTAGGTCAATCTCATATGCTTTAACAGCTATATATGTAGTACATATCCAGCTAGGTCAATCTTATCTGTCAATCACCTAAAAGAAAAAGCTCAGGCTTCAAAACATACTGTAACATGGCATGGAGCAATTGTTGCTGAAAGCCGCCAGTTCACATTTTCCCCAATAGGTGAGTCCACAAATGTAGCAGCTAAAGCATTAACCTTCTTCTCGCTGCTGACACTCTGCAATTTAAGTAGTTTGATACCCATATTATGAAATCAGCAAAATAAACAACACAGATAAATTCCTTAGCATGATGCTAAAGCCACACCTGCGCAAGTGAACCTTCAGGAGAAGATAAGCCATAGAATCTCAGTGAAACATCATATTGGGTGCTGCGGGGATAAAATTTGGTGGTGACGTTAAGTTGTTCAAATCTGCCACAAAGAATCTCAGTTTCGCTGATACTGATTATTCGAGCAGCAGCCTGACCTATGGAGACATTTACAAGGAACTGAATCATATTTATATCCTTCGCTAAGTGAGTAGTCAACTCCTCATCTGGCTGGTAACTTAGTAACTTATTAATAGCTTGCCATTCTTCTTTAGTCAGTTTTTCTTCCATAAGAAGTGGCCCCTCGGACTCAATCTCAGGAGAAGCATCCTCTGAAGAATTACGCCTGGATTGGAAAAAGATGTTACCTCTAAAAGCACATAAGAACATGAAGAACCTCCCGTGGAAGTTCAGAAGGAAAATGTGAAAAGCAATCTGGAAGATAAGCAAGCACTAGACAGCTCAGTTGCAAATGAAGAAAACTATGGGAGAGTTTGCTTACCATCTGAAAGAAAACCAGCTTCTCTTTAATTGACTATTTTGCTGTGCAGCTTCTTTAGATTTTGTAGACTCGACTTTAGCATGTGCAAGTAACCTGAAAATACACACTCAAGCTATGTTAGAAAGATATAAGTTGGTTATTTTACGCTTAAACAACGCAGAAGAAATCAGAACAAGTATGACAAATTCAATTACCTCCACAAAAGGATTACTTTCGAGTCAAGATCTCTCTCAATTTCTCTAATCTCAGAATTATCAACTTTTAGTTGTTGCAACAAACTAGCATATAACTGAATATAACGTCGACGAAGCTGACAAAGATATCGAATTCGGTCCCATGAGAAGCGATAGCTGAAATAAGGTGATTGAAACATAAGAACAAAGAATTTAGACGGTCAGAGAGATTACTTAACATCTGCAGAATACGCCAAGTAGTATAAAAGAAGTTCGAAAAAAGCACAGAACAACCCTACATTTAAACGTAAAGATCGTATTTCTTAATCCCAGTAAACTTCTTTTCAAGAAAAATATGTTCCACATTAGATACCAAATGTAAAAACTAACAATCACCACTCAATACTTGTGGTAACAGGTCCTATAACATTAGAAAGCATTACCACATTTTCTTCTGCTGCAAACCAGCCTGAACAGCATATCGCCACCACACATGAGGACCCTCCGAAACTGGCACCATGGGTCTCAAGTGAGAAACATCAACATGTGTTTTATATCTCGAAACTACTTCTAGGAGTTTTAGGCAGTCATGGTACTGAGCCTGAGAGATTAAAAATGTTAAACAACTTCACAACAATGTATGTAAGTAAGAACAGTAAACAACTAAAGCACAAAACTTTATACAAGCAGAGTAACAAGACCTCTGTAATTGTTAAAGAAACATCGCTCAGAACAAGTGATGCCTTCTCAAAGGGAATTTCTGGGTCTACTCTTTCTTGCTTTCCAAGACGATGGTATTTTAGAACACCATTGATTGGTGATACCAAATACTGGCGATTTTGAGCCCACGAAGAAGCCACTTTGTGACCAGCTGGAGGTTCATTAATACCTTCTTCAAAGATCTAAGGATAAAACAAATAAATATATGAAGACAAGTGAAGAAATAGATAGGTCTATATCATGAAGTAGTGAAAGCACCCAGAGTATGTTATAGGATATTAGTTACATACCTCAATCCATTCATTTGGGCTCAAATCTTCCCACTTCTTATCCATCTTCCAGAGAAGGGTGTCAGAGTCGTGATACACCGCGAGTCTATCAAGTTGCAACGACTACAAAATAAAAGAATGGGTACTAAGTACACAAGGATTGGGTCACTTACTTTTAAACCATAGGCAAAAGAAAAACTGAAATCAGTGACGCCCATCGAAGTTGTTGATGAATGTGTCACTCAAAATCTTGATATCAAAACTATATTGCAGGACTTAACTTCCTTCCCTTCTAAGGAACACTTTACTTTTTCTGATGCGAACACGTATGGCCCAGAACTTATAATAGATAAATACTCCTCAAACTCAAAGATATTTAACCAACTGTTTAGTAGAAATAAAAATAGTACACACTGGCTCATGACAAGTATAAGCAATTTTAATATACGTGAAATGTCATGCAAACCAGAATTCAAAGCAATAACCATTAGTATTTTCTTTCAAGTTACAAGCAGAATTCACCTTCCGCAATCTGTCCAGCGCACCACTGGTATCAAAAGTTTCATTTCCCTGTTCATCCATTGTAACAGCAGCAAGCTTTGCCAGCGTAACACCGGAAGAAAATGGATGGCCTGGGTTACTGTGACACGTGTGGCACCATCAAAATGTTAGCTAGATTGCAACACGTGATGGAACAATACCCCGAAAGGAAAACCCATGTACTCAAATAGCAATAGGCCAGGGTTAAAACTTAAAGGTATACACCATCAACTGTCTCAGCATACCTGATGGTATCCTCATATCTGACATGGACATTGGTAATGGAGATCTTGAGGTTCCCAATGATAGTAGCAATGAGTGAACCCAACCATGAATTTCCACCAGGTTGCTGCACAAAATCGAAACCATCAATTAAACTAGATTGAAGAAATATTCCATACCTACTACAGAAACAAATAATTTTAACCAAAACGATGAAACAAACTTGTAAATGTAACAAACAAAAATAGTGTGTGATTGATATGCAAGCAATTTATTGAAGAGAGAGTTATAATGCTAAACTGATTTAAATAAAATTCAGTCATAGATCATACATTTCCCAATTTAGATCTAGCTTCAAGAGTTGCTGACTCTGCCTCCTGCAAAAACAAAGGAGTTTTCCATAAGAAAGTGAGTCAATGGTACAAGAAAACTTGCAAAAATCAAGATGACAAAAGAAAACATAGAGTCAAATGGATGAAAAACCAGACCTCAATCTGATGAAGCTTGGCTTCAAAAAGTTTTTCCCTGTCTTCAGCCTGCACAAAGTTATAATAGAACATAAAATCAAAAAATCAAGCCAGCGGAAGATATGAATGCATATTAATAAATTATTTAATAGAGGTTATAGATATCAGAAAAACTTAGTTATGATCCCTTCCCTAGGAAGAAAACATTTTTAAGAATATTTACCTTGAGTGTCCGTCCATCAGGAGCAGGATGGGCAAGAATGAAGACACGATCAATACGAACAATCACAGGTTCTTTCCCTAGACTTTTCCATGGAACCTAAAGGTGATATAAGTAAGAAAATTAAGTCAATCTACAAACAAGAACATACTAGGGATATTAGGGAAGTGCCAATGGATAAGGAATAAGTAACGACTAAAAGTACCTTTAGCGTTATAGTACCAACAAATCCAGCTTTGACAGTTACGGGAAGCTTTAACGAATTTAGTGCTTCCGCCTTCAACTTCAAGTCCTTAAGAACAACATCTCCTACAAGGGTAGGGAAATCAATTACAAAAACCCTCTTTAGAGAAAATTGATGCTATTGAAAACATGAAAACACACTTGAGATACTAACCCTTCCAGACGCTGATTCTTAAAGCTTCAGCTGAGAGTCCATGGACATATTCACCCAAATATTTCCGCAGCAAATGCAGAACCTAAAAACAAAAAGAAAGATGGGAGGGAGGGAGAGGGAGAAAATATGTTCATTAGTGGTATAACATTAAAAAATCAGGGATTCAGACAGTGGCACCCTATGTCAACCAGACTGAAAAACTAACCAAAATACAGATGTCCCTCAAAGAGTAGCATGTTAAGCATATCTGTAACTCAGTAGTGAAATTAAAGCGGCAAGGGAAACTTCTATATCCTAACTCTTGCCTAAGAAGATAAAGTACTGCAAACTTTCTAAATCCTAAAGTCACAACTACTTTCCTTTACATCATGCAACTACTCTTCTTTGCCGAATGTGCTTATATCGCGTTTAATCAAATTACAATAACTACTCATTGCCCTAATTAATTTAGTGAAAAGGGTAAAAAAAATTAATTATGACATTTGGAGAAAAGGGTTGACATATATTCACACCTTCGTTCTACAACAATCACCCTAGCGATCGAAATAGTCTCAATTAACGATTCAAACCATTCAAAATCAAGAAAATTAATCGAGAAAATAAGATTAAAAGATCTTACGTGAGCTTCAAACATGATTTAATCAAAACCGATTCAATTAATTGAACTTGTTCTTGAGCTTCCATTCCGATCCATGACGCAATGAAGATTCTAATAATTTCTTCTCCTTCTTAACTCGATCAGACTCTTTTGTTTTGATCCAATTTACTCTACAAAATTTCTGTCTCTGTGGAGAAGAAAGAACTACCTATGTACGAGGACGGTTGTGGGAAACTGACAGAAAAAAACTGAGAAGGGAAAAATGTACTCTTTTGTTGGTCCCTGAAGAAACATAATACACAGAAAATAAGAGCGATGAAAAATGTAGAGCCCCGTCTTGTTGCCCGTATTATTTTCCCATTTTAATTACGGATGCGGATATGTTACGACAAACTTTCTTACTCTTCGCGGGTTCGGTCCAAGTTGTGCGTTCTACCAGGTGTTGCCGACGGACCTAATGGCATGGCCACACTGCAGCCTGTCGTTGGTACGGATTATGGATGCGTGTACTAGTGTTTTTTATTTATTGTATTTCTTTGATACACACGATGTGCATACACTAAAACCCCTAAGAATTCTATTGAAGTGTATATCAGACAAATATTAAAGCCAAGCCTCTATTTGTAAGGCTAAACATAAGGGCTTTTTAGTAATTAATCAGATTTACGATAGATATTCCCAAGATAATTATTACGCGTTTATAACAGGCTCGCTAATAACCATTGTGCCTAAGTTAATTGTCTTGTTTGGATAAACACTGATCGAAGGAAAAGAGTATAATTATGAGTACATTTAGGAAGGAGCCGGAAGCATATGTTGCCTCATTAAAATCTTGATAAGGAAATTATGCGGGAAAAAATCTTGACGAAGGAAAAAGAGTATACAGCTTGATGGTCCAATAAAATACTTTTAATTTTGATGTTTTCCCACATAAGTACTTTAGTTAAATCTTGGCTTGCAAATATTTGAGTCTAGAGTTTCCAATTTCAATGAACGAATTTCTTGAATGTAGAAAATTGTCCTTTTTTGAAGGAAATGCTAGTTTATGAAGGCTTATTTTGTGTTAGTCTTCTAATAGTATTGTTTTCGAGTCTTCATGCTTCTTTAAATATATTGAGGACTTGTGTCGTGTATTGCTAGCTTCTCGGAGATGATTTGCATAAGTAGTTGATGTAATTTCTTCCACGGAGTAACAAGATACAAATACATTATAATACGTGAAAAAAGCGTATTTGTGATTAAATCGTAAGTGGTCCAGAAGGACATCCAAATTCCTAAACGATGATTATGTTGATTTGGTTTAATCAAATGTGGACGTCCACAAAATAACCGAAATTATACAACTCCCCTTGGATGACCACCATGTTGAATAAAATTGTCTCAGTAAAATCTTATTAGTAAAACCCAATGGGATAAAATCTGGACGAAGAGAAAAAAAAAACAATATCAGCATACTGAAATTAAATGTCAGTTAGAAGTTGCCTCATTAAAATCTTGTAGGGAAAACCACATGGGAGTATTACAGAAAACACATCAAAATCATAACTCTAGTCTACATATAAACTAGTTTTATGCAAGCATAACATTTAAACTGCAGATTTTGAAAGAAGAAATGATAAGATTTGTTAGAGCATTGCTCGGCCGAACTCATAAGTGTTGTTATATCAAGCTTGTTGTCAAATTTAGTTGATCAGAACTATATCTTGACTTCTAGTCTACAATTTGTCAAGTCTCGGATTAGGATAAAAGTGTGTAGTTGAGAATCGGACATCACTGTGTTATAGCATTTGAAGGTGAAGATCAACAGAAGCTTTTGGAGAACTTCTTCAACAAAAGGTAAGTGAAGACTGAACCACATATTTCTCAAGTTATATTCATCTTTATATCTATGAGATGTTGTCGCATGATTAATTAGACTATTACAAGCATATCAAGAATTTCGAGTCAAGTTTATCTTGGTAATTAGGTCTTGAAATATATATGACTAAGCTTAATGAACATTTATTCATGCTTGATGAATTTCGGTTACGAACAATTTATTGTTTATAATCTAAATCGTGATTCAAGATTATCATTTGAAAATAGCCTGGAACAGTGATATGTGTCACTAATGTTATTTGGGAACGTTTCGAATTGATTTAGATATAAATATAGAACTACTGTAAATCTAGATATAGGACAGTGTGCATACCAGTTCACATACTGGGAGAACTATTATAGGTCCAGAGCCGCAGTACGTGTACCAAGTACACATACCGGCGTAGCTATATGTCGACAGCAACTTTTTCGTACGCATACTCGGTATCCATACCATAAAAAGTCTGTTGCTCGTGAACCAGAAATGGTACGCATACCCAGTATGCAAACCGTAAAGGAACTATTGGTTTTTAAACCGGAGAGGTATACATACCCGGTACGCAAATCTAAAAAGTTTTGTGAGTTCCTGAACTCGTTTTTGTCTTAAGGGTATACATACCCGGTACACGTACCATGACCAAAATAATCACGAACAAGGTAGAGTACACGTACTTGCCCTGTCGAATATTTTCAGATGCACAAAAATTATTTATGTGAGATAATTGCCATTTGAATAAATCTCTAAAAACACTATATAGACATGATTGATCACATTATAACCTCTGCTTGTGACTCAATCTCAAAGTCTTAAGTGTTATATGAAAATGATTAAGCTTATGGTTCAATCGGCTAGTCTTGGCTAACCATCCATGAAAAATGGCTTTATACGCGGTTCGGTTACGGTTCGTCCTAACCATAATGTGTATCTTGGTGTGTTTATCTTGTTTCAAAGATTCATCAAACAGTGGATATTGTTTGCTTGGTTCCAAAGCTATCTTAGCTTAAACCTAAAGCAACATATACTTTGAAAGTTTATATAAGGGAGAACCTCAAGCAACTGGGATTTTTGAATCCCTGACACTATTTTTTGTGTGTCCTAGTTGTAAACTAGAGTCGACATCTTCCTAAAACCCTTTTAGGGTTTAGCGACTAAAAAGACTTCACTTACGGATTCATGAAGCCAAGTCCAACTATCTTTATCTTGATAGTTTGTGTATTCTGATCTTCTTTGATTGTTGAGTTGCTCACTCGAACAAGATAGATAGAAATCGCAAAGTCCTATTCGTTCCAGACTTTGTGAGTCCACAGGTTTAATACTTATGAGGTGAATAATAATTTAGGCTGCTCTTTGGGAAACATAAGTCCGGATTTTGAGTTTAGCTAGACTTTTCTATTGCTATCGTATCCAGTCTCACCTTGATCCATTGATCAGAAAGGAAATCACATATAGGCTTATGTGTGGAAGGTAGATTGGTTAAAGTCTTCAATTGAGTTGAAGCAACTCTTAGGATGTAAAGGACGTCAGCTAAGGGAATCATTTGCGCGGAGTCCTGCTGGGATTCAAGAGGCATCATGAGCGCGACAGTAACTAAATTGTTGTGAAGGTTTAATTTGGTCTCAACTACATTACAGTCCGAAGTTAATTAGTAGTATGCTAGTGTTTGTAGCGGTTTAATATACAACTTGGTGTTCAAGTCTGGACTAGGTCCCAGAGTTTTTCTGCATTTGCGGTTTCCTCGTTAACAAAATTTTTGGTGTTTGTGTTATTTCTTTTCCGTATTATATTGTTTATCTTTATAATCAAAATATCACAGGTTGTACGTAAATCAATCAAAGTAGATACATCCATCCTTGTTTGTTGGACAGGACTCGATTGATTCTTGGATATTGATCTTTAAAATCGTCCAAGTACTCTCATACGTAAATCAGGTTCACGAACTAGTATTTGTAAACTTTCTGATTGTGAGAGAAAGATATATAACTCTGAATATTATTCCTCGATTGAGATTCATTAAGCTGAACTCTCGGAATTTTATTTAGGTTTTGTCCATACAGGTTTCCTAAGAAAATTTTGGTGGTGTATTTTGGTACCCCCGCATTTTCAAGGCTTATGTTTCTAAAGCGTGGATTTTTGTGTTTTTAAGGACTCCTCAAGAGACCTGCAAAGTTGATATCATCAACTAGGTAATCTAGATTTTTGATTTTAATTTCTCTAATTCTTGATCATTCAATGTTAATGCAATGCTCTTGGCGTGATCAAAAGAAGCAGAAGTGGGTGTGGATTCTGAAGCAACACCGCCATTGTTTGTTATTCTCTAACCTTTTCTCTCAACGCTTTTTTCTTCCTATTTTGGTTCAATTTATGTTTATAATGATAGTATTCCGGCTAATCCATTTTATAGATCCCTAATTAATACCATTCATAGCCATTTATGGCGTTTGGTTAAGGGTCATGTCTCTAGTCCTCTAACGCCTATTCGACACCCTACTCACGGTATCTATAGAAATCATGACGTTTTGGAAAATACCTATAACACCGTGTGTTTTTAGCATGGCGCATGCTAAAAGATGTGACATGGCCTGAGATGAAGATACATTCAAAGCTTTCATTGCTTGGTAAGAGGTAGATTGGCTTAAGGCCAATATCACGCCAAAATGGCGCATTATGTTTGGCATTTGGCTAAGGGTCAATATCAGATCAAATGGTGCATTAGGCCAGTTGGGTAGATGACCTTGGGAGTTGCAGCACAAACATTGCGCATTATGTGGACTATTGGCCTAGGGAAAATATTGCACAATTATTGTGCAACAATTATAATGAGTGTTGCACAATCATTGTGCAATACGCCAGAACGACTAACGCGCAATCATTGTGCAATATTCTGAACGAGTGGTGCGTATACATTGTGCATCACAGAACAAAACTCAGCTATCATTGTCGGTTATTCAGGGATATATGGCAGCGGCCATGAATAGTGAAGCAAGCATGCCAATCATCTCCCCTTTTATAAGTTGTAGAAATTGCAAGTTAACATATATAGGGAGGGGTAGTTGGTTGAAGGTGCATATGCGGACTATGTACCAAGTAAGCTTCATAGCTTAGCCGAAAGAGTATAAATGATGCGTAAGCCTCATTTATAGTTGCGTAAGCCTCATTTATAGTTGCGTAGCCTTGCCAATAGGGCCTATGATGTGAATGCATCACTATGCCATGTTGCGGACCCGATAATGCACAATCATTGTGCATCTTGACGGACCAGGCCATTACCATTATTGCTTGGCCACAACCTTGCAAACGAGTTTGGCTTAAGTTTTTGTCCCTTCTAAGATGAACTAAGGTCTGTGCTTGATCCTTTTAGAGTAGGGAAGGGTACGTAGGCAGTTGCAATGAGTTGCATAATTGTCGGTCCAGCACTTTGTCGCTCATATCATCTAATTTCACGATGGTTGCGACATACTGGCCTCTCATATCATCTGGCTCGGTAGCTCGACCCAAGAGATGATTATGGTCAAACTTGATGAGGCAAGTTGCATTCCATTCCCTGGATGCTCATACTTCCTATCAAGGCGTTCGACTTAGGAATGTACCAATGGCGCATTGGGCATGGCCTCGAAAGTAAGCTACATCGATATGCAAGTCAGCGGAGCTTGCATAAGCCTAAGGAGAGTACGACATGAGCCTAATTGATGCACCCTTGGCATGAGTGAGTCAGTGCATGCTTTTAGCAACACCTAATCTAAGTGAAGAGCGGGTATTAGACCTGCAATGGTCTATGCGTAAGTCAAAGGAATCTTATGCCTTGACAAGACTCGACAGTGTGACGGTTACTCAGCTAGATAGGAAATCTAGTGAATTTCACTAAATTTCCTACGTTGAGGTAAGGCACTCGAAAGCCAGTGATGCACCTAAGGTGTATCGGCCATAGCCTTCAAGTCTTAAAACCCTTCGCAGAACAAGGGTAAGTCGAAACAGTGTGGAAACTAAGTTCATGCTCCACGAGCATGCTTGCAAGGGCATATGGACGTGCATTTGCCTAGATTTAAGGCCCGGTTAGTAGCATCACAATGGCGCATCGGGAAAGTTATGGCCTGCGCGCCCAGGCGCGCCAGGCGTAATTTTTCGGTCCGTCACAGTTGGTATTAGAGCAAGTTCCGAGATAACTTTAAGGATTGTGCGGAGTGGACTCGTCAACGAGTAATTTTCCATTAAAAGGGAAATAAAGTTGGAGAGTAGGCCAACTTTTGCGCGGAAATAGTTTGTAACTGCTAAGCCAGTTACTTTGCGAATCGAGTTGAGCTTGTTTAAGTACCGTGAGTTTACCTGGCCTAAGTGACACCCCACTTATGAATGGATATCCGGAAGACCGCCTGGGACGGTGGGTAGACAATGGGACTGATCATCCCCACACGTTAGCAACTGGTTAATGGTGTGCGTAGTCAGACCCGGCTAGCATTCCACTTACGAGTGCCAACCTGGATGACCGTCAGGGACGGTGGGCAACTGGATTCTGTTCCACACAGTACTCCGTTAATATTTTGCATGTCATTTCGATGACACCTTTCCACTTGTGAACTTTAGGGATTCCTGGATGGTGGTATGGGACGCCCCTTGGGATACCTGGTTGAGATATCGTCTTGTAACTGGCCAACTCGATATTCTCAATAATATTGTGGGCACTTTCGGATCCCTAGACAGGCGGTATGGGACGTTTGCTCATAAGGTCTAAATTGATGTTCACGATAACTTGAAGAAACCCGTGATTTCTGAGCATCTGGTATGGGACTTTTGCTCAGGAATCCAAACCGAAGAGTTTGTCCACAATAGTTTTTGTTTTGAATTTCGGGGACGAAATTATTTAAAGGGGTGAATAATGTAACACCCCGTATTTTTAGCACGGCGCATGTTAAAACATGCTCCATGTCCTAAGATGAGGCTTCATCCAAAGCTTTCATTACTTGGTAAGAGGTAGATTGGCTAAAGGCTAATATCACGCCAAAATGGCGCATTATGTTTGGCATTTGGCGAAGGGCCAATCTCGCATCAAATGATACATCAGGCCAGTTGGGTAGATGGCCTTGGGAGTTGCAACGCAAACATTGCGCATTATGTGGACTATTGGCCTAGGGCTAATATTGCACAATCATTGCGCAACAGCCAGAACGACTAATGTGCAATCATCATTGTGCAATAGCCTGAACGAGTGGTACGCATTCATTGTGCATCACAGAACAAAACTCAACAATCATTTTCGCTTTTTAAGGGATATATGACAACTTCCATGAATAGTGAAGCAAGCATGTCAATCCTCTCCCCTTTTCTAAGTTGTAGAAATTGCAAATTAACATATATAGGGAGGGTTGGTTGAAGGTGCATATGCGGACCATGTACCAAGTAAGCTTCATAGCTTAGCCGAAAGAGTATAAATGATGCGTAAGCCTCATTTATAGCTGCGAGAGCCTTGCCAATGGGGCATATGATGTGAATGCATCACTATGCCATGTTGCGAACCCGATAATGCACAATTATTGTGCATCTTGACGGACCATCCCATTACCATTATTGTTTGGCCACGACCTTGCAAACGAGTTTGGCTTAAGTTGTTCTCCCTTTGAAGATAAATTATGGTCTGTGCTTGATTCCTTTATATTAGGGAAGGGTACGTAGGCAGCTGCAATGAGTTGCAGAATTGTCGGTCCAGTATTTTGTCGCTCATATCATCTAATTTCGAGATGGTTGCGGCATACTGGCCTCTCATATCATCTGGCTCGGTAGCTCGACGCAAGAGATGATTGTGGACAAACATGATGAGGCAAGTTGCATTCCATTCCCTGGATGCTCATACTTCCTATCAAGGCGTTCGACTTAAGCATGTACCAATGGCGCATTGGGCATGACCTCGAAAGTAAGATACATCGATATGCAAGTCAGCGGAGCTTGCATAAGCCTAAGGAAAGTACGACATGAGCCTGATTGATGCACCCTTGGCACGAGTAATTCAGGTGCATGCTTTCAGCAATGCCTAAGCTAAGTGAAGAGGGGGTATTAGGCCTGCAGTGACCTATGCGTGACCTATGCTTCATTGGTAACAGTTAGTGCCAGCCTTAATAAGCATAAATTTCTAGTCTCTGGAGATTATTTATTGCAACTAAGAACTTTCTCCCACACCCCCAAACTTAAATCTAACATTTTCCTCAATGTTCTAAAGATGAAATTAAAAGCATGAACAAGGAGAAACTGTTACCAATGAAGCAAAAGAGATAAGAAAAGATATTACCGTGTCGCATGAATATTGGGTTACCTCCCAAGAAGTGCTAAGTTCAAAGTCTTCAGCCAGACTAAGCAAGAATTAGTCACCACGTAGAATCATATAGTAGTAGCCGGAATAACTGTGGGTCATCTGGATCAAAAAGTGTTACCCACAAGAAAAGGAAACTGCAACAAACCAAGAAGATACCGAACATACCCTTGCTTAAGACAACTACATCTAGTTGTGGTTCAGGTTCAGGCTCTATAAAAGGGTCTAAATAAAAGGTTTTCATCGGTTGGATTTCCTCAAAGCTAAGATCCGGTTCAGGTATTAGAGTCTGGAAAAACTCAACTAAGAACTTAGAAGCACATAACAACAACCTGAATAATTGGGGATCCTCTAAATCAATTATATTTGACTCAAAAGTTGACCATTATAATGGTCATTCTTAAGAAAATGTGTCGACCTAATATCCTAAAGTAATTAGGTTTAGTCTCAAAACTTAATATCCGACACATCTGAAAATCATATGTTCCCACAATTGGAAGAAAAGTTTTTGGTGGGAAAACAAAGTCAATCTTGGTATCATAGCCTGGGTTAACCACATCAACCAGAGGATGGGTTTCTAACAACTGAGCTTCTCTATGGACATCATTAGGTTCGGGAAAACATGTATGAAGATAATCTTGTAATATGGTTGAGGCATAAATGTCAAGTCCTACACGAGGGAACTTTCTAAGATTTAAAGCACATGGAGAATGATAATCACCCCCAAACTTAGAGTTTTCTGTGTCTCTAGAAAGACTAGTCACAACTTCCCTAATTTCTAGGTCATCAAATTCCTGGAAATGGTCAATTGATTCTTCTAAGTCAGGTTCATCCTCACTCATCTCTACGATTTCATCTTCTTCGTCTAAGACTATTGTTTCTAAATCGCTAGGCTCTAAAACATTATTCTCAGAATAAACTCGTTCCTCTAAATCATTATCAGCTTTGTAAACAGGAAATACTACATCGTCTAAAACGAGGGTATCTCTATTCAAATCCTCGTCCTTTTGAATAGGTGAATAATTATTAAAATTATTTGGATTTGAACTAGAAATAATATTATCAATGTAAAGCTCAATTGGAGTAACCATTTCCTGATCACTATTCCTACATAAGTATGATTCTTCATCAACACTATCCTTATCATAATAACATGAAAAATATCGAACCTCATCAAAACAAGTAGTGTTACCAATTCTAACCTCATCATCTTGATTATGAAAATAACTATCCTCATTTTTAAGGGTATTATTGGAAACACTATATTGGAAGGTAAGATTATTTCGAGCAAGTCTTTCGTTCGTCTCAGTCATCAGCTTGAGGGATTCCTCTATAGAAAGTTCACTCATTATTGTAGTTCTTTCGTCTATAATTACACTATTCATCTCAGCTAACTTACGCGTTGACTCAGCTAACTCCCTGAGGGACTCTTCTAAAGGAGGAATAGGAACAGAGGGATCATAAAAAGGACTACTTTTCAATAGTTTGATTGTATCCTCTAAAGACGAAAAACTAGTACTGTAATCTTCTTGCTCGTAAGACTGATGCATGTGTGGATAGTAATTGGGCTCACCAGGGTATGACCCATATCCTTTCAAAGGATGGCGTTCCCAACCACTATTCCCAACATGGTCATAAAAAGGATGATGTCCACATTCAAATTGAGGTCGATAATCATTGTATTGGCTTATATCATACCAGTTCGACATTCTTAATTGCAAGGGCATTCTACAAAATCACAAAAAAGGCTGACTCGACCAAATCAAACCTATAAAATCTAGCAAACAACAAGCATGATGGATCCACTTAGATTGTTTCTAGACCAGCTTCTAATCCTTCGAGGGAATTCGTTACAATTTAAGCAAACCCTTTTGGAATCAATCCGAGTCAAAGTAAGTTGAATTGAGGCGAGGGAAGCTCAGTGGAGCTTTGATACCCAAGGCCTCACCGCTATCGTAAGGCGGCGCAGTCACGCATTCAACTCACAGAAACCATCATGAACTTCGAAGTATGCTAAAAGAGTAACCAATATTTTTCGAACGACTTTCCTACTAAGCTCGTTACCCTATAGGTCTCGTTCTAGTCAAAATTTTAAGCTTAGGTTCGCGTTTGGTTTCGTTTTCCTAAAGCGGGCAAGAAGGAAACGGTGATGAAATCCGAGTCCTTATCTTAATTTGGCCAGACCTTTCCCTTTACTAGGAAATTAAAACAACCGTATTCAAATCCTCAGCATATATTCACCTTAAGGCATACAATAAACCCGCTGACAGGGGATTCGCGGGTGTTTCGAAAGCTTACATCCCGTACCAGACGGGCGCCAAAATGATAATGATTTTTGAATGATGTTGTAGTAATGAGGTTCAAACTCTTGGACTTGTGAAGATTAAATTTAAAGATTTAATAAAATTATATACAAAAATATTAACAAAGTGGGCGAGAGGTATGAGAAAACAACCAAGACACTGATTCCACTATTACACATGAATTAATGATGGTAAATAATCCAAAACTCTAATTATCTTTTAAGTCCTTTATATCTTAACTCACTAATAATCAAGCAAATTCTCAAACATCAATTGTATCCCTTAAGCATATATTATCTAAACGAAGCATAACCTATCTAATTGAATCACAACTGATTAGGAAAATTACGCAAATAATTTAAAACTCTGCAAAAGCAGTGATTGAGTGAATTATAATTAAATATTAGAGAAAACAAAATAGTTACCAATTATTCATGTGTAAATAGCTTCCTCGTTTCCTTGGTTGTGGGAGAATTAGCCGCTCATCATGTTGGAAACACGCTCAAAAATCATTATTATTGCTCAAAGGGTGTTTACAAATGATGAAAAGGGAGAAATAATTCAAAACCGGGTTTGTAACAATTATATTTGTTACAAACCAGAGAACTACGACCCTCGGAAAATATGACTGTCCTGCTACTGTAACAAATAAGACTGTCACTGTAACAAATAAGACTGTCGAGCGACAGTCGCTGAAACTGTAGCAAAATAAGACTGCCCCCTGTGGGTCTAATGTTCTT
Source organism: Papaver somniferum (assembly GCF_003573695.1). Lineage (NCBI taxonomy): Eukaryota > Viridiplantae > Streptophyta > Magnoliopsida > Ranunculales > Papaveraceae > Papaver > Papaver somniferum. The sequence goes on from NW_020622381.1 coordinate 9,299,374, forward strand.
CGTGTTCTTCAGCAGCAGCAGAAAAATGGCAGCTCTGTAACTTGATTTTTTCTTCTTCTCTGGCTCTCCTCAGCCCCCCAAACTCTCGAAACCCCTTCTATGATACCTTGTGAACATATTTATACGTGATTGCGACATTGAATCTCCTCCATTAACTCCAAATAATCTTCATTTACTCGGGATATTTTCTTTCTTTTTTTATCAATGATTTTGATTTTTACGCATCTTCAGCTGGATTAAATTCCTTATAAATCTTCTTCACGTTCCAAAGTGTTGATTAAGGCTTCCAAACACGTGCAATACACGTTTAGATTCACCACAACTCGTGTAAGCTCATGTTTTTCCTCCAACTCCCTGTTTGGATTAAACCAAGTTATCCAGACAAATTTGATCGAATCAAATACCCATACTGGCTTTGTTAGGACATATCACAACTACCCATTAAGTTTCAACCCTTTAGTCTACCCAAAACTCCTTCAAGAATCGATCGAAAGTTACACAGTTGAGAATAAAATTATCACGCCAAAACGAATTTTTGAAATGTTGAAGATGGTGTCCCCCTAACCAAACTGGGGGGGGGGAATAGCATGTGCCCAACTGAGGTGCCCCTTATCCAAATTGAGGGTGCCTTTAGTACTTTTCTCCGGGAGTCCAAATAGCACTTTTTGAGCAACTTTTTCCACACAAGTGTATTTCTCCAAAAACACCTACAAACACACAAAGCATCAAAATTAGTACAAAAATCGAGCACTAACAATAGAGACATTGAGTACAGTTTAGACACAAAAATGTGTCTATCATAAGTCCAAGGCATGCCTTATGCCTTGACAAGACTAATCAGTATGATGGTTACTCAACTAGATAGGAAACATTGCGCATTATGTGGACTATTGTCCTAGGGATAATATTGCACAATCATTGTGCAACATCCAGAATGAGTGTTGTGCAACCATTGTGCAATACGCCGGAAGGAGTGATGTGCAATCATTGTGCAACAACCTGAACGAGTGGTGTGCAGTCTGTTAGAGAACTGCTCGGTCGAACTCGCAAGTGTTGCTATCTCAAGCTTGCTTGTCAACTTTAGGTGACTAAAACTATAAGTCTTGATTTCTAGTCTACTTATAGTTATGTCTCGGATTATGATAGAATGTGTAGTTGAGCTTTAGATTTCACGACGTTCATCGATTGAAAACGAAGATCTACTAAGGAGGGCTTGGAGTTACTTCATCAACAAAAAGTATGTGGAGACTTAAAATCATCTATCACTCAGAAGTTTATTATATTTTATCTTCCATTGAGACTAAGTCGTATAGCTATATAGACTTTTACGTGCATTATACACATTTGATATTTCGATATGAGTTTAACTCTCTTATATCTTTATCAAAATATATGTTGGAAAGCTTTTTGCTTTAACTACATTCATCATTATTCTTGACGAAAGTTATTTGTTGGAAACTAAATTATGAGTCAAAAGATGATCATGTGAAAATCTCCTTGTAACATCTTACATGATTTGTGTGAGACGGTCATTTGATGTAGAATCAGAATGTTTCGTATTGTTCATTCGATCACTTGAAAATTACTTATAAGCTAATGGTTTATGTGAGACATCCATTGTCGTCTTCTAAGGATGTTTCAATGATTGAAATGGGAGTTTAGAACAATTAACCATTGTCTGGATATAGCACAGTATGCATACCAGTATGCAAATTGTTGTAAGTATGGTTTAGGTCTGGGAACCAAGTATGCATACCCGTATACGAACGGTTTTAACTGTCAAAGTCCGGGAACCAAGTTTGCATACTCGTTTGCAAACTGTTTCACCTGAATTCGGTCTGGAACGACAGTATGTGTGCCCGTTTGTGAACTGTCGGAAAAGATCAAGTCCGGAATTTTGGTTTATGTACCCGTTTGTAAACTTATATGGTTAAGTTCTAAAATAGGTTAAGTATGATTTCATACACATGAACAAATACATTTATATATTAAGGAATGCAATCGTTGCAAACCGTGGCTAAAGTGTTCATGAACTGATTCTTGTGAATCAATCCGATTTTGCTTCAATTGTGTCATGTATACTTCTATGAGAATATAAACAATTAAACAACTCTACGAGTAACACGATTGGATTCATTTGATTATTGTTTGATCTAGAAGTGTTAGATGAATGTGGTTAATACAAAAGTGTTCATATGGCTAACTTCGGTTAAATGTTATTGAGCCAACTCAATATACACGTTCAGGTACGGTTACTCATATCTAAATGAAGGTATGTTTCAATTGTGTGAAACAAGCTAAGACCATCTAACATTGCAGAGATATTTCTTTGGTTTTAAGAAAACTTAGCTTGAATCTTAAATCAGGATTTCATCTAATGGTGAATATTGATTGCTTTGTTTCAAAGCTATCAAACCCTGATTTGAAGACTATATAAGGGACAACTCTACCTACGGGAAAACCTAATACCCACACCCCATGTGTGATACTAGTTGCGACTAGAGTCGATTGTCCGTTAACCTAGGTTTTTCCTAAAACCATAACGACTTACAGACTTCATTAGGATTCTGAAGCCATACCCAAATATTTTCTTTGTAGTTGCATGTTCTGATCTTACTTCTTCTATTGTATTGAATACTATCTTCTCTAAGATTTGCTCGAGATTTATCTCCGATATGTAAGATATAAAAAGTAATCACAAAGCTCTTCGTCTCATTCTTTGTGATTCTACAATAACTTGTTCTACTACCATATAGTTAAGTTATTGTGTGATGATTGATATTTCTAGGTTGTTCTTCAGGAATATAAAACCGGATTATCAATTGGTTCCCGTTCACCTTGATTTATCAAAAGACAGAACAAAACTTCGTAGGTATTTCTGTGGGAGACAGATTTATATATCATAATAGACTTTTTTATGGAGACAGATTTGTTTATAAAGTCTTCGACTTTGGGTCGTAGCAACTCTTAGTTGTGTGTGAGATCAGCTAAGGGAATCAAGTGCATAGAGTTCTGCTGGGATTCAGAGGCGTAAGGAACGCGATTGTATCTTAATCCGTGTGAGACACTTGGTTATGGATCAACTACATTCCAGTCAGAAGTTAACTTGTAGTAGGCTAGTGTCTGTAGCGTCTTAATACAGTGTGGTGTTCAAATCTGGACTAGGTCCTGAGGATTTTCTTCATTTGCGGTTTCCTCGTTAACAATACTTCTGGTGTCTGTCTTATTTCTTTTCCACATTATATTTTCTATATAATTGAAATATCACAGGTTGTGTGTAATTCAATTAATTGGTAAATCCAACCTTTGGTTGTTGATTGAAATTGGTTGACACCTGAACATTGGTCTTTGGTACCGTTCAAGTTGTTTCTCATAATAATTAGGCTCTCGGATTCTATCTGTTTGATTTGCTGATTACATTGAGAAACAAAGATATATATAACTCTTTGATATATTTCCTTGATTGAGTCTGACTGTCTAGTTGATTCTCTCGGAATTATATTGGAGTTAGTCCATACAGATTGCCTAACGAAATATTGGGTGTGGCTGTTAGACCCCCACTTTTTCACAGTTATTGTGCATCACAGAACAGAAACTCAGCAATCATTTCCAGTTATTCGGGGATATATAGCAACGACGATGAATAGTGAAGCAAGCATGTCAATCCTCTCATCTTTTCTAAGTTGTAGAAATTGCAAGTTAACATATATAGGGAGGGGTAGTTGGGTGAAGGTGCATATGCGGACCATGTACTAAGTATGCTTCATAGCTTAGTCGAAAGGGTATAAATGATGTGTAAGCCTCATTTATAGTTGCGTATCCTTGCCAATTTGGCATATGATGCGAAGACATCACTATGCCATGTTGCGGACCCGATAATGCACAATCATTGTGCATCTTGACGGAACGACCTGTACGGACCAGTCATTACCATTATTGCTTGGCCAAGACCTTGCAAACGAGTTTGCCTTAAGTTGTTGTCCCTTCGAGGATGAACTAAGATATGTGCTTGATCCTTTTAGAGTAGGGAATGGTACGTAGGCAGCCGCAATGAGTTGCACCATTGTCGGTCCAGCACTTTGTCGCCCATATCTTCTAATTTCGAGATGATTGCGGCATACTGGACTCTCTATCATCTGGATCGGTAGCTCGACGCAAGAGATGATTGTGACCAAACTTGATGAGGCAAGTTGCATTCCATTCCATGGATGCTCATACTTCCTATCAAGGTGTTCGACTTAAGCATGTACCAATGATGCATTGGCCATGGCCTCGAAAGTAAGATACATCGATATGCAATTCAGCGGAGCTTGCATAAGCCTAAAGAGAGTACAACATGAGCCTGATTGATGCACCCTTGGCACGAGTATTTCATGTGCATGCTTTCAGCAATGCCTAAGCTAAGTGAAGAGGGGGTATTAGGCCTGCAATGACCTATGCGTAAGTCCAAGGCATGCCTTATGCCTTGACAAGACTAAGCAGTATGATGGTTACTCAGCTAGATAGGAAATTTAGTGAATTTACTACGTTGAGGCAAGGCACTCGAAAGTCAGTGATGCACGTAAGGTGCATCGGCTATAGTCTTCAAGTCTTAAAACCCTTCGCAGAACAAGGGTAAGTTGGAACGGTGTGAAAGCTAAGTTAGCTGCATCATGCTCCACGAGCATGCTTACAAGGACAAATGGACGTGCATTTGCCTAGCTTTAAAGCCCGGTTAGTAGCATCATAATGGCGCATCGGGGAAGTTATGGCATGCGCGCCCAGGAGCGCCATGCATAATTTTATGGTACGTCACAATACCATTCATAATCAATACTAATTAATCCACCAAGAAAGTTTTAATTATGGTCCATCTAACCCAGTGCTTCATTTTCTCTCATTTCACGTTTCATTTGTCTTGTATCCTTTTACTTCTACCACATAGGGATCTTGGCAAACCGTCTAAATTATAAAAGTCTTTTTTGGGTACTTACTAAAAAATTTGACTTTATGCAGATCCAGAAAATGCAACACCTGTTGGGAGGCACTATTGATAACTGGAGCACATCGGTTATGTACTTGATTTACCACTAAATTTCCAGGGCAAGTACTTAAAACTTTACAACCCTAATCATTCTCCTAACTAGTGCGTGTAGGCTGGAGCATAAGTATAACCACACATCATACTTTCAAACTAATACCACTCTTCAAACCAGTTCCCTATTACAGTTTTTTCTCTCCAAATTTTTATTCCTCATCAACCTTCAACCAACTCATTCTTCTTTGATCAACATATACCAAGTTGTAGTAAAAACAACGATATTTATTGTTCAACTACCCACCTTAATGATGAAAAGCAGTACGCATACGATGTCATGATAAGCTATCAAATTTTCTTTATAAGTAGACTTGTGTTACTCTACTTTTTGCTCCAAACCCACGTGACCAAAGATATTATGTCCCTTTTTAATCACACGGATCATGTACACAAGTTAAACTATCACAACAAAAACACTGGCTCCCAGTATATCAAAGACAAAAACAACCTGCTTCTTTCATCTATTCCTGTCTTTTCTTACTGCAAGAACCAAGTTCAACCTCATAGCCTTTCCCATATTAAGGTTCAGTCTTCAGCACAGCTGTCTCTCTCTGGGGCATTTCTGGAGATTCTTGTGTTATGTCTCTATCTTACCTTGCGCACTACTATCTCTTGGCATTATCGTTCCGAGAGATGCATGTATAAACTCTCCCTAACCATTCATTTTTTTTACACCCCGGTCCTTTCATATTTATCCCTCTCAACTATTTTACTTATATGGAGTCTTCAAACCATTCTAATGCTGCTCAATCTACTTCTGAGATTCATAACCTTTCCTCTCAAATGGAAGAAAAATCAGTTATACCGAAAAATATTCCTTTTGCTCTTATTGAACCAGTTTTTATTGACAAAGCAATTGTCTCCAATTGTTAATAGAGATTGATAATAACTTGGAATGATGTATAGTTGGCTATGTATGTAGTGAGACTCTAGTTCCTACATCTTTTATCAGATACCATATTTGTTCTTAGTGGCCTCTTTCTCAATCTCCAATTGTTACTACCACTTTATTCGATTTCTGGATGAAAATGATTTCAACAAAGTTAATGAACAACATCCTTGGTTTGCTTGTGGTTATCTAATTGTCTTAAGAGTTGTTCCTCCTACTGGGTGGCCACTAATCTATCAAATCTCTTTTGGAAAGGAGTTAATGTGGTTAATATTATGCAACGTACCTAAAGAGTGTACGGAATTCGAAGATCTTAGAAAAATCACTCTCAATCTTGGTGAACTTGTCGAAGCTAAATATCCTCATGGCAATCATCCGCTCAAGAAGAATATTAAAGTCTATGTTTGTATCTCTGTTCAACATGCTTTACTAGCAGGCATCCTTTTGGTTACTAGGGGAAGAGAAGAACCTTTCCTCACTAAATGTAGATACTTTAGAGTCCCAAGAAATTTCTGCTACTCTTGTCGTATCATGGATCACAAAGATGTTGTTTGTCCTAACTGGCTGGACAAGCAAAAAGTTTTAAGATAAGCTAGCACTTCTGGTGTAAATTAAACTTTACCAAGGGTATCCAAGCTAATGATGCCTCCAAATCCCCCGGTTTGTCATACTAAAGATAATCCAACAAAGAATGCGGTTGATTCTACTATGACACAGGTATATTTTATCCTAGAAATGCAGAGTCAAAATCGAACTGATGATTTTAATCAAGATGGTATAACTAGATGCAAAGTTGTTGTGGTTTCTCAAAGTAGTAAATATTTTTATCATGAATCTCTGAAGAATAAGCTTAATATGTGTCCTTTTAGTAACATATCAACTTCTCTCAAAATCCTTGACGTGGGTCCAATTCAAAATCAACAACTTGTTCTGGTAGCTAATAGTCTCCTGGTTGTTCTCAATAGTTTCAAATCTGATTCATGAATTGGGCAACTCTGGTCTGATATGCACTACCAACTCAGCTAGGAGATTTAAATCTACATCTGTTGCTACTCATAGTAACATCTTAACAATAGAAAAAAGTGACTTCTCTTGCCGCTAATCATGATGCTCTATGTAATCTTAAAAGGAAGATCAATCCTAGAACTGACATCCGAAAATGTACTAGATTCAGTACTTCAACCTTAGATAGCATTGTTGTTAGTCCTGATAGCAATGATTGTTCTGAACCAGATAACACTAATCTATGTCCTCCAATCACCAAATTGGGGGATATTTATACTCTCAACTCATCTAATTGCACCCTCAATACCCATTCCTTGGTTGATTTGTGCGAAAGATTCAATGTGCCTACCAATTCATCTTCAGTTAATGATGGTGTCTGCAAATGAGGATGCTAGTTTGGATCTGAATTCTACCCAAGGAACTGATCTTAAACGGTGGTACTGCTAATTCTAAGCCTAGTGGTGGTCATGACTCTTCCAACCAGGTTTTCCCCTCTACCCCCTCCACTTCTAATATTCCCATTGATGATTTTAATGCTGCTTCCTCCTTTCTTGTAAATAACTAGAAATAATCCGTGCCGTAGCGGTACAGCATGAGACAAATTTTTGGCTATAACGATCTTAATAATTACCGCACATTATGAAGCTTAATTCGACCCATGAAAACTTATTGACATGAAAATTTTAATCCAGATAATGATAAATTTGGTTACAGTTAAATAATAGTTTAATAATTCCTCACGATATTTTTTAGACTTAAAATAATAGTTTTTGATAAATATTTCGTTTTATTTTTTCCTTAAATAATGAATTTATTTTCGATCCCCAAAAATTGGTAGTTGTGATATTGATTTGTGTTGTATTCAGACTATTATGATGAATCTTCATCTGATGAGCAATAAATGTAATTACATCCTCCCAGAAATTCTTCCTCGATCGCGGGGACTATCGTCCTGTGTTCGTTATCCATATGCTCTGGTGATTCCATTCCGGTATGATCCCATGTCCTTTTCATTGCATGGTTTCGGCGCAACCTCAAATTCATTCTCTCAATCTCTTCCTGAATCATCAATAGTTCTGCATAGAGATGATGCATGAAGCATGGCTTTTCCTTCATCTTCCTCCTCGAAGGAACACTGATATTTTCTATTCGACACCTCGTCTCAATTCCTCACGATATTCTTCCGCAACCTCGATAAATGAGTGAATGAGTTTGGAGGTGTGTGGTTGAAGAAATACATTCCTCTATTTATACATGTTCATTGAATAACTGTAATTAGTCACACTTTTAATTTTTTGGACGTTTTTTTTTTGTTTTTGAAATGGGATATTATGTGTTAATCATAAAGCATCTGTTTATTTGCATGCATACTTCATTGTATTAGACGTTTTTATATCTTATTTATGGGTAAGTATCTCTCATGATCGTGGGAGGATAATTAGGGGAGTAAATTAAGGAGGAAAAGTAAGTGAAAAAATTAGAGTTAGACCTAATTTCGGTCATGAATAAAGGAGGATATTTATTTATGGTCTAATCAAAATAGAAAAACAGTGAGTTGCACCCGATCAAGATTTTTTTCTCTTCTTTTTGTTTGTGTTGCTGATTTTGATTAAACTATTCATGACACTAAGATCAGATGAAGAGATAGTTATGATCTTGATCAAGAATGCTCAATTGTTCCCCAAGAATGGTAATTTTTTTATGGGTGAAAACAGGGTACATTTTTGATTGGTTAAATGTCTCAGTCGAAAATACATTTTTTATGGATGCTAGATAATTATTCTAAAGTTCTTTGTTCTTTGGGTTTTACATATTGTAACTCTAATGTTTTTGTGTTTTGTAGGTTGATGAAGGTTTGCTTATTCGATTTCGAAAAATGAAATCAGGCCTATGACGTAAGAGTAAATATTTGGTGAGTCATTTTTCGGGTGTGTATTTGTTTTCAATTGTTCCTTTTATACAATGAGTAAAAATGAAAATTATTATTATTATATTTTATTTTATTTTTGATTGTTCCCTTTAAACGATGAGTATAAATTCTTTGTTTTTTTTTCGATTGTTCCCTTTATAAAATGAGTATAATGAAAATTATTCTCAGTATTTTTAAAAAGAATACGTTGTTTGTGTTTTGCAGATTGGTGAAGGCCGGCTAATTTGACATTTTTTAAAGATATGGTTCCAAGAATTTTCTTTATTTTTCTATAGTTGTAACATTTAATTTTTCACTTTATTTTTTTAATAGCACATTTATTTTTTTAATTAATGAGGAACTAATTAAGAGGGTTAGCAATATATCCATAATGGAAGGAAGTTACAAACATCACAACCGCTAGATGTCTTTTGCTGAGATAAGACTAGGATGGTCAGATCACCTGTTTGTCTCTTAAAATGTTATCCGACTGTCCAAGGCTCAAAAACCCCTTCTGTTTTGTATTATAGATGTTAACATGCTATGTTTGAGTGTACGTGGCCTATGAAAAAAATCTACCATCAAATAACTCAATCTTCTTTTCAAAAACATCAATCCTGATATTTTTTTTCTTTTCGAGGCTAAAATGAAAAAAAAAAATACCCGCTGCTAGGAAATTCAGAAATATGGGATTTCCCTGTACTTTTAATTTACCTTGCGTGGGGTAGAAGTGGTGGTATTGTTTTGTCTTGGAAAAAAAATTTGACCTTAACATTTTATCTTCCAATAGTAGGGGCATCTATGTTACCATTAAAGATATCATTCACTCTAAACTTTATCATAGGGGTGTACATCGGGTCGGGCAGGCCAGCCCAAGCCCGTTTGTAGCATAGGCCGGGCCAGACGGGCTCGTAGTCCTTACTACCCATTAAGTTTAACAGGCCATGCCGGGCCGGGTAGTAGCAAAAATTTAGTGTCCATGGCCCGTCCATACCCGTGAAACAATACAGGCCAGACCAGGCCGGGCAGGGCAGGCCTCGGGCCCAAGAGATAGTTTAAAAATTAAAAAAGAATATAGTTTAGTTTTCTTTTTAGCTTGATGAATGATGATACATCTCTAACTCATTCAAATGATAGTTCAAGCAATTCATATTCATTACTGTGAAATGTAAGTCAGATTTTTCTTCAACCTCAATAATTTGTCCAAACTTGAAATTTAATTCCTAGTGAAATCCATCACACCGGTAGAAAACTTTATTTCATGTCATCGGACAGTCGAGTCAGGTAAATAAACAGGCTACCAGGCAGGCAAACAGGTCGGGCTCCAATTTTTGAACAAATACCTGGGTCCGCCCACTTATAATTATCGGGCAGGCCGGGTAAGCCCATGACAGGCTGTCGGGCGCCCATGGGCTCCTTCGGACCCGGGCGGTACACAACAAGCTGCAGGCTTCCGGGTATTTTGTACACCCCTACTTTGTCATATACATTTTATATATGGAAAACCTAATAGTACTTTAAACAAGCCTTTTGGAAGAGCCAATGTTAATTACCCATTATACCTCTAGATGAACCATGCTTTTTTTGTAGGTGACTATAACGCTTTATTAGGTATTGAAGATAAGAACGGAGGATTAGAAGTAGATGATATTGATTTCCATAACCTTAGAAACTTCAGTAATATTTTTGATTTGCATGATCCTGGTTTTTCTGGTCTTAGATTCACTTGGTCTAACATGCAACAGGGTACCGACCTTATTCTTGAGAGACTTGATAGGTGTTTAATAAATCAAATTGCTGAAGATTTATTTGCTAACTTTTGTGTTAATAATCTGCCTAGAAACTCTTCTGATCATTGTCCAATGCATGTTGGTTTTAATTTTGAAATTATTTGTATGCCTAAATCTTTTCACTTTATGGCTATGTGGATTGAAGACCCTATTTGTAGAGACATAATTGTTAATTCTTGGTTTGTTAATGTTGTTGGTTCTCCTGCTTGTAAACTTAAGGCCAAGCTCTTAAATACTAAAAAAGTTCTTAGAGAATAGAACAAATCCTCTTTTGCAAGTCAAACTAATATAAAAACTACAAGAGAGGAACTTGTTGACATCCATATGTCTAATCCTACCGATTTTATTTTTATCTCTAGATTTAGAGCCAGACTAGAGTACTAATATAACTTAGAGGAATTATACTGAAAGGATAAATATAAAGAGGTTTGGACTTTGGAAGGGGACATAAATTCCCCTTATTTTGATGTAGTCACTCTATTTAGAAGAAAAAGAAATGTTATTAGTTGGATAAAAAATTCTACCGGTACTGTCTTAACCGATAGAGATAACATAGGAAAGTCCTTTGTCGACTATTTTAAATCTCTATACTCCTCTCATCCTCAGTAGTATCGGGATGAGATCATCCAGGACCTCCCTTTGAAATTCTTTGTCCATGATAATAATCAGTTAAACCTACCTTTTTACTGCTGAGGAAATTAAAAATGTTGTTTTTCAAATGGGAGGTAAAAAAGCTCCATGACCTGATGGTTTCATGGGTCTTTTCTATCAAACACTGGGATATCGTTGGGGAAGCTGTGGTTGATATGACACATACTTGCTTCCGCACAAAGCACATTGCAAAAGCTTTTAATCACATTAATATTGCCCTCATCCCAAAAATCCCCTTAGCTGAGTTGGTGTCTCAACATAGACCTATAGGTCTTTGTAACTTCGTTTATAAAATTTTGTCTAAAACATTAGTTAATAGGCTTAAACCTCTCATGGATAATTTAATTTCCTAAAACTAGAGTGCTTCTGTTCCTAAAAGGAGTATCTCTGATAATATTACTCCTTCAGTTAATAAGGAGAATGGATTTTTTGGCCTTCTGGAGTTACCTAATGATTTTTCTTCTTTATCTGTGGGTAAACTTATTGATGTGGGTGCAAGTGTGCAGGCATTACATTCAGTTGTTGAAATACCATCTAGAGTAACAGGTATAAAGCAAGTTAACAGTGTATCTGTTGATCCTGAAGCAGAACCAGTGACCAACAATGTCCTAAATGAGATGTCAACATCTCAAGCTCTATCAAATATAAACACAGAGGTAACAAATTCAGATGGTTGGAAGGAAGTAACTGGCACCAATAAAAAATTCATAAAAGTGAATAACAACTCTAATTCAGGTAAAGGTTTTGCTTCTCCAAGTAAATTTCAAGCATTAACTGAGGTTGCTGAAAAACATGATCATATTTTTTCTAAGATGATTAGCAAACCTGTTAAAGGGGAAAATGCTAAAGGTATCCCTAATGTTATAACTAGAAAGCAAGCAAGTACTTCAGTTAAATCAAATGTTAGTGTGGGAGGTACCAGTACTTCTCAATTAACTCAATCTCAATGAAAGTGCTTTATTGGAATATCAGAGGCTTGAAAAGAATTCAAGCCAAACATAAACTGAGAAATTTGGTCTGTCATTACTATGGGTAGCTGAGCCTAAAATAAAAGTATCTAGTAGTGGAATTAAGAGTTTGAATCTAGCTGGGACGAGTAAAATGATCATACATAATTCTAGTGATATTGCAAAGGGTAATATATGGCTTTTGTGGAATTCTTCTTTATCTAAACCAGTAGTAGTTTCATCTTCAAGTCAAGCCATTACTGTTAAAGTTGGAGATGTTCTGGTTACTGGAATTCATGCAGTATGCATTACTGTGGACATAAGAGACTTATGGGAAGAACTGATAGATATTAGTCAAATGAATTATCCATGGATGATAATTGGGGACTTTAATGTTGTGCTGAGCTATGATGAAAAAGTTGGAGGTAGAAGACCACTCAGAGTACCAATGCAGAATTTTGGAGACTGTCTGGAGTCTTGCAATTTAATTCAAACCACAAGAACTAGAATCAAATTTTCTTGGTGCAATAATAGAGTTGTTAAAAAAAGAATTTTATATGATCTTGATAAAGCCTTTTATAACCTCAAATGGTTGGAAAATTTTGATGGTTGGTCTTATAAAGTGGGTGTAAGAGGTACATCTGATCATGGTTCCTTATTTGGTTCTGTTGTGAATACTTGTAAGCCTGTGAATGCTCCTTTCAAATATCAACCTATTTGGACTTCTCATCCTGGTTTTCTTGAAGTAATTAAAGATGCATGGAATGAAGCAATATCATGTAATCCAACTTTCTCTTTTATGAATAAATTAAAAAGATTAAAACAAATATTGAAGAAGTGAAACTGTGAGGTATTTGGAGATCTCAGAGTCAAAGTAAAGAATACAGAAAATGAGGTGCTTGAAGCTTCTCTGTTATTAGATGCAGATCCTGAAAATGTTGAGTTATTAAATAAATTGGTCACAACAAGGGGGAGACATGAAATAGCTTCTCAGCAGTATAATGAATTAATGAGAGCTAAAGCTATAGTAAAATGGATAAAGGAGGGTGGTGCTAATACAACATTCTTTCATGCAACTATTAAAATAAGACAGTCTCAAAACAATATTACTGAACTGGAAAGTACATATGGCAATGTAGTAACTGAACAATCTCAAATTGCAAATATTTTGGTGGAACATTATAAAAAGAAGTTTGAAGATTAGAATGTTACAATTCATGAAGAGATAATGGAAGCAATTCCTAAAATTCTAAATGATGAAGACAACAAGTTTCTTGATGTTGCTCCCTTTGCAATAGAAATTAAAGAAGCGGTTTATGTCATGAATGCAAATAGTGCTCTAGATCCAGATGGATTTCCTGGCAGGTTCTACAAATTTGCATGGGACATTATTGGTGCAGAGTTAATAGAAGCAATTCAATACTGTTGGAGTCACAAATTTATCCCTAAAGGTTTAAATTATAACTTCCTATTCTTATTTCCTAAAATTCAAGGTGCAAGAAAAGCAGAGCAATTTAAACCTATTGGATTAGCTAATTTCATCTTCAAAATATTCACCAGAATTATTACTACTAGAGTAAGTACTATGATTGAGAGATTAATTTCTATTTAACAAGGTGCATTTATTAAAGGGAGGAATATTCATGATAAAATTAATGAACTAAACATTAAGAGGAGAGGAGGGAATGTTGGACTTAAACTGGATATAACTCAAGCCTATGATTCATTGAGTTGGGATTTCTTATTTGAAGTACTTAGAAGATTTGGATTCTCGGAAATTGGCATTAGTTGGCTCAGGAAAATATTTGAATCTGCAATGATCTCTGTACTTGTTAATGGTGGTCCATCTGGCTTTTTTTGTGTTGGAAGGGGTGTCGGACAAGGTGATCCATTGTCACCCATTTTATTCATTCTTGCAGAGGAAGTTCTTAGCAGAAATCTAGCTATCAAAAATGGTGCAGGAGGGTAAAGTACAAGCAATGGTGACTAGAGGTAATTGTCAGCCTTCACACTTAATGTTTGTTGATGATATCTTTATATTCTGCAGTAGACACAAAAATCATTGGATAATTTGATGAATTTATTAAGCAAATATCAACTTTCATCTGGACAAATAGTGAATAGAAACAAAAGTAAATGTTTTGTTGGTGAAGTTTCAAATGCAAGAATAATTGGGATAGCCGAATATCTGCAAATGGGACTACCAGAGTTGCCTGATACTTACTTCGAGGTCATTTTAAATCCTGGAAGAGTAAAATCTTATCAAGTTTGGGGAATGGTGGAATTAATGCAGAAGATGTTAGCTGGATGGATGGATAAGTTATTAGCCTTCTCTGCAAGATTAACTTTGGTCAAATATGTATTATGTAGTATTCCCATATATAATATGGCAGTCTACAAGTGCCCAAAACTGTTATAAAGGAATGTGAGAAAATTATTAGGAATTTCCTATGATCTGGCGATCCTGCTGTTAAAAAATTAGTTACAGTGAAATGGAATGAAGTTAATGCTCCAAAAATTGAAGGTGGTTTGGGATTAAGGAGATTGGAGGTGATGAATAAAGCTTTGTTAATGAAACTCTTGTGGAAAATTGAAACATAGGAGGTGGAGTGGACTCAGTTCATGAGACAAAGTACAAGAACAAGAATAACGAATGGATATCATCTTACAGACAATCATCAATTTGGCCATGAATTAAATGGGTCATTTCTGAGGTGAATGAAGACAAAATATGGATAGTTGGAGATGTATGAGCAATATCTGTGTGGCATGATAAATGGATCAAGGAATATGATTTAATTGAGAGGCATGTAGAGGATAATTATGTTCATATGAATATGGATTTAAAGTTAGCTAACCTAATTGTGGATGGTGTATGGCAAATTCCTGAGCAAATGTTTAACTTTTTTGAGAAGAATGAAGTACCATCAATTGGTGGTGGCTCTGACAAGCTGGTATGGGAGAAGGACTTAAATCGAAAATTCTCTGTTAACGGTGTAGCTCAACAGATAAGGAAAAAATATCATGTGATATCTTGGACAAAGCAAATATGGAATCCATGTGTACATCCTTATACCTCTACAAATCTATGGAAAATCTTGAGAGGAGCTTGTGCCACTGAGGAAACTGTAAGAAAAAAATGTTTCTTGACAGTATCAAAATGTTATTTATGTGGCAATGCACAAGATACTATGGATCATATATTATGGGAGTGTACATTTAGCACTAAAATTTGGCATTGGTTGGGAGGGATATTTTGCTTTCTAAATGATTCATCATTTGAGGATGTTCTGAATTTTGTTAAGGATAAAAGTGGTGCAATTCAAGAAGTATGGTATAATTGTGCATCCAAAGTGATGGTTGAGATCTAGCATACAAGAAATAGGAAGATATATGAGAGTGAAGAACCTAACTTTGAAAAGTTCAAACAGAGAGTACTGTCTTACACAAGGGAATGTGGTATAAGAATTAAAGGTCCAAATGGGGGAATATGTATGACCTACAAATTCTACTACATTTTGGAATCACAGGAATTAAAGCACACATGATAAATGTAAAACAATGCTTCTTCAAATTGCCTGGGAGTGGACAAGTTATGCTGTGATGGAGCATCAAAGGGTAACCCTGGAAATGCAGGACTGGGCTTTGTGGCAAGGAATGAAGGAGGTGGATGTCTGGGAGCAGCTTTTGGAGGCTTGGGGATAACAACAAATTACCTGGCTGAGGTAATGGCTTTGGTGGTAGCTAGTGAATGGGCAGTGAAGAAAATGTATGAGAATGTATGTTTCAGTCTTGACTCTAAAGCAGTTCTGTTAGCTTTCAGAAATGGTAGAATACCTTGGATTGTTGTATATAGATGGAACAATATTAGAAAATACATATCAAGAATTACATTCACACATTCACATAGGTAGATAACTTTTCTGCTAACAAGATGGCTAAACAGGGTGTACTTCTTGCAAGAGGAACAATTATATATTATGAGGACAAGACAGACTTTCTAAATCAGTTGGAGTGTGAAGATGGGATTTACTTTAGGTTCTGCTCCTGAAAATGATGTATTGATTTATGTATGCTCTGCTCTGTGAGCTCTCTGTAATTCCTTTTTCTTATTACGTCTTAACTGTTACATCTCACTTACTGGGCTTATGTTCTAATTTGGATCTTAGCCTTGGAAATGTCTTGGCCTCATTGTAAGTTGTAATTTTTGATTAATTTAGTAATAAAATTTCATGATTAAGAAAAGAAAAAAAACTATCTATGTTGTCAATCACCATAAAGGTAAAGATGGCATTGTTGCTATAAACTTGATATGTCTAAAGCTTATGATAAATTTGATCGGTCTTTTCTTGATAAAGTTTTAAGGAAAATGGGCTTATCTGATCATTGGATAAAACTTATTAACCAATGCCTTTTTATGGTGTCTTACTCTGTCATGTTAAATGGTAATCCTACTGACTTAATTAAACTTGAAAGAGGTCTGAGACAAGGTGATCCCCCGTCTCCCTACCTCTACATTATTTTTTCTGAAGCTTTATCTACCTATATTAATTCCCTCACTAGAAAAAGCATGGTGGATGGCATCAAAATTAGTAAGAATGCCCCTTGCATGACCCATCTCCTTTTTTGTTGATGATTCTCTTTTGTTTTCTAAAGCTACTGTTAAGAATTTTCAAACCATTAAAGATTATCTTCAAAAATATTGCCTGACGTCTAGACAAGAAATAAATTTTGATAAATCTGGTATTCTTTTTAGTAGAAAATTGTTTGATCCTATTATGAATCACCTATCTTATATTCTTGACATCCATAATAAGGACCTAGGAGATAAATACCTTGGCATCCTTATAGATTTTCATGCTCCTAAAGTTCAAACCTATATGGGTATTCTGCATGCTGCGGATGCTAAAATTTCTACTTGGTTTCATAAACTTCTGTCTCAGACTGCCAGAACTACTTTAGTTAAACATGTTGGTCAGGATATTCCTTTATACCAAATGGATGCTTTTCTTATACCAAAATTTCTTGGTAGAAAAATGTATTCTCATTTGTGTAAGTTTTGGTGGGGAGAAACTTTAGACCCTAAGGATAGGAAGCTTAATCTCTTGGGATGGGATATTCTATGCTTTCCTAAATCTGAAGGTGGTCTACGCTTTAGGAAAGCTGAATTGAATAACTTAGTTATGCTAGCCAGAAATGCCTGGAAAATAATTGATAATCCTATCTACTTATTAGGTATTGCTTAAAGTCTAAGTATTTTACTAATATTGATTTCCTTGATGCTAAGTGTCATAGTGTTTGCTCTTGGACATAGAGATGCTTATATAATATGAAAGACTTAATTAAGCCTTTTATCTCCTAGATTGTGGGAGATGGTAATTTCACTGATCCTTGGTGTGATAAGTGGATCCCTACCTTAAGAACTTCCACTCCCAATGCTTTGGTTCCCCTGACCCTAGTGTGAAAGTTTCTTATTTCATTGATGCTGAAACTAGATCCTAGAATATTAGTAGACTAAATACTCACTTTAATGATGCTTTTGTTCAGAAAATTATCACAATTCCCGTAATCCAGTTACGTACTCCTAACAGGAGGGATTGGGAGCTTTCAAAGAATGACAAATTTTCCTTTAAATCTGCCTACTTGGGACTTAGGGGACTTAGGTCCTCACATCGTAGTAAACTTTCGAAGTGCATTTGGAAAAATCGTGTTCACCATATTCAAATTTTTATTTGGAAAGCTGCTAGAAATGTTATTCCTGCTAGAACTGTCCTCCATTCCATAATGCTTATGAACTATGTTGATTTTTCTAGATGCTATGATCCTTATGAATATGTTATGCATGCTTTCGTTCTTTTTTGTTTTAACACCAATGTTTTCATAGATAAATCCTTTATTGATTGACAAAATTTCTGGTTAGTTGACCTTGTTACTAGAATTCCTGATGATAGGCATTGTTTTTTTGCGGTGTCCTTGGAGTAGTAGGAATAACTTGGTCTTCAGAAACCTACGGAAACATATCCTAATGTTATTAATAGAGAAAAAGCCATGCTTCTGACTAGAAAGGGAAAATCCATATCCCTTATAATATAAACATATCTTATAATGATACATGGGTTCCCCCAATCTTGGGATGAATAAAATATAATACTAATGGTGATTTTGATGATACCACTTTGGAAAATGGTACAAGCTATGTGATGAGAGACTTTACCAGTAAAGCTACCTTTTGTGCATCTATTGTTTCTGATGTGGAATATGTTGAAAAGGATGAAGATAGAGCTATTTGGGCGGTGCTAAAGAAGGCACTGGAGCCCAAAGACTGATGTCATTTTCGAAGGCATTCAGTTTTTTGCTTATTCTTTAATCGGATGTGTTTTTACTTTTCAACCTAGAACTTATAATCATGTGACTCACGAGCTTGCGCTTTGGGCTAAACAAATCAATTCTACTATGTACTGGTATGTTCCTCCTATTTGGCTTATGCCAGTAGTTGAGGGGGATCATTCTACTATGTACTGGTCTGTTCCTCCTATTTGGCTTATGTCGGTAGTTAAGGGGGATCATTAGCCTTGTTGAACGCCGCTGCCTATAAAAAAAGACATATGTAATAGCTTTGTGCTAAAGAGCAGGCTACTATCACACATCTTGTCACTTTTAATATACTTTCTTTTTTGTTTTTTATAATCTTTTAAGCCAGAAGTTCCACATTTTCTTTTCTTTTTCTTATTCTTCCCGACTGGTGATTATTAGTTGTTACCCGTTTTAGATTTTACTCATTTTGAAATTTTTTATTTACCCCTAAGAGATTTATGAATAATTAAAAGACCATTATTTCTTATTAGAAACTACTGCATGGAAATATGATGTCTTCAATCTGTTTCCTTTCTCTCTCCCTTGGTAAGAAACAAAACCCTCTCCTTTCTTAGTCGACTCATTCTCACTAACAACCTTTATCATTAGTTAATAACACAAATCTATCTTCTACTTTTATTCTACATGTAACTTAATTGTTGCATGGGTATGTGGGTGGTGTAAGATTTTCGATTTTCCTTGACATCAGTTCAAGTAGTTTTTAGTTGTGGTTCTTGCAGTTTGATGTTTGTCGGTAGATATTTGGTAAAATTCTATTTCCAGAAAAGAAGGGTTATTGATGAAAAAATATATTTACTAATGAACTAGGGAGTTCCACTCAACTTATTGGATTTGGATTTTTTTTTTTTCTACAGGTGCAAGAATCCCGTCAACGAGTTTTCAGTTCGTCAACTATAAACTGTTCGACTCACAAAAGTTTTTCTTTGTTGGTTCTCTCTTGAGGAAAAGAAAAACTCAAATAGTTATTGAAAATGTTCCAGCGAGTTGGATTATGTTCCACCGATCCAAGCTCATGATTTAAATTATGTTTCGGTGACCTAATATCTTATGCCAGTATGTGCACATTGAGTTGTCTCTGGTTCTGGTGTTGTGATTTTATTACGCGAGATTCTACCACCAAATCCTATAATGACCGATATTTATTACGTGATCTACCTAGTTATTAATGACCAATATTTTAGATTTTTGTTTGAACTTATTTCAGCATGCTCAAGGTATAAGGACTATTTTTTGGGGTGTTTTCGTAAGGAGGGAGGATCCATGGACACTCTTAGATGGACATTATCATACATGATTTGCGTCATTTTCTCCAAACGACAATGAATTTAAATCTAATATTTTCATGATACGTTTCTCTTATAACACTCTAATTTAAATCTAATGTTCCTACCAAAAATGAGCACAATTCGAAATATCAAACCTCACCACCTATCGATCTTAATTTCAATCGTTAACTTTTGACGGCTGATATTAAAAGGGGTAGATGGTGGTGTTATACGTTTGTAATTGTGCTCATTTTTGGTAGGAATGTAGAGTCTGATAAGAAGAACGTATCATCAAAATATTATATTAAAATTCATCGTCGTTCGGGGTTTACGTAGAAAATGACATCAATCATGTATGATAATGTCTATCTAAGAGTGTCCATAGATTCTTCCTTTTTCTTAAGTTATTTTTGAATTGTATTTGTTAATTTTTTTGAAGGTAATAAAATTAAGATTAAGCCAAAAAAAAAAACCAAGTTATTACTGAAAAAATATGATTTGGGTGTCGATTTTGTAAATTTACCTTTGTTTTGGTAGGTAACCCCATGACCGAGTCCTGATTTATATGGACATTCAACGTCACATGAGTATTTACGGAAGAATGTTGTCTTTCTTATGTACGAATCCATCTCTCTCATTCTCCCCGGATTCATTCTCACCCCCACCTGATTCTCTCTTTTCTGGTTGCTTACTAGCCGTTATTCTTAACCTTTTCCGCTCTAACGACTAGTTTTCACCGGCCTTTTCACCGGAAATTCTCTAGATCATCCATGATCTTCTCCGTTTCTTCTTCTTCTTATATGTTTAATACCCAATAATTATAGGCTTTGTTTCTGGAATTTTTCTTCTCCAATTCTATGGAGTATTCTAAACCAAATTACTACTGCAATTGCAATTGCCTCAGTCACTCAATTATTTCGATCAATGAATCATCAAGTAGCACAGGAAAAATAAATCCCACAACAATCACAGGAAATACGAATCTTACAACAATCACAAATTTCAAAGGAAGAACATAAATCACTGGATTTAACATAACCAATAGAAACACAAGCATCACAAGCTTTGCAGGATTCTCAGAGAGCACAACCACAGACTCAGATGGTAGCACTAACTCAACAAATAACACTCAAATTACTGAAAAATGTGGCATTCTAAACTACTCTCTGAAGAAAAGTAGTAATCCACAAACTAGAACACTACATTTCAATTACAGTCTACCCATTTCCCTTCATCTCATCTTTGTTATCAGCTCTCATCAGCTGAGTTATACTACCTCAATTCTGTTAACCCATACCCCTCAACATTTATCTATGTCTCTTCATAAGATCTCTATTATTTTCCCTTATCATGTTCAATCCAAACAAATCTACACCATACACCATCATACACAGTCTCAACACACAAAAATTCAGTTCAAGCCAACAAATATCATTAAACCTACATCAAACAACCATGATTATCCTTACAACTTTAAAAGAAACTGTTCCAAAAGAAACCAAATGTTAAACCAAATGTCAATCCTCTCCACCCTCCTTACTTGCACTAATTCAAACTTCAAAAAAATTAAAACTTTTCTGCAGGTGCTAAAGGTGAATGACCACAATGGTTACTTACTTATGTTACTGCCCAACTTTGCTCCGAGTCCCTTGACTGACACTCTGAGTTCGGCTCCGATTCATCCAAACAGAAGGCACTGCAACACGCCGCTTTGGCACGGGGGTTTGTGGTTCGCCTCCAGCATCATTGTGATCAGTCTCAACTTTTTCTCCATCACTGAATGGCTCTGGCGAAAGGGTAGTTAGCTCTCCTCCGGCAGAAAAGGTAGCTGGAAAACTCGGATCAGGGATCAGATCGGCAGTGGGTTGAACCATTCCGAAAAAAATTGCGCATCCAATTCGGTCTGTAGCAGGGCAAAGAGCATCCATAACCGGGAAATGCATAGGTTCCTCTTGACGCCAGGGTCGAGCAGCCAACTGATGCACCATGAATCTTTCCTTAGCAGGAAAAGTGATGGATTGAAATCCAACTCTACTCAAACCAGACACAAAAAATCGATCAGCAACAATTGCTACATCCTCATGCACTTGAAAAGGCCCATACTTGGGATGTTACACATACAAAATCCATCTATCATCATCAGAACCAGATCTTCGAGGTTTAGCAGTAGAAGATTGAGACCCAATTCCACCGGTGTCAGGCATACCTTCTTTATTTTCTTGGTGTCCCTCTGGAGGATGACTAGGGTCACTCTCAACATTCTTGTCTCGACTGATGCTACTGTATGGGGCATCACCGTCTCCTTGATCCTCAAATGGATTACTGATATCTTGATTAATAAGAGCAAGCTTTGGCTGTTTGAAAAACTGCTTCAACCTCTCGACATGATAGTCGATCAACAATTCATGAATCACACCAGGAGGTCTTTCTTGATCCAAACATTCCTTCACCTTCACATTCATATTGTGTTGCACATCGTCCAAGTACTATGCAAAGTTTTCTTCAAAGTCAGGAGACTCAAAACCTTTAGGAAATGCAATTCCATACGGCAAACAATCAACGCAGTACTCGTGGGGATACCAGTGAATTCGAGGCTCTATATCCACCTCTTGCATCTTGTGCTTGCCCGTCCGATCTACTGCGTTATTACCATTATTTTTTCAGCCATGAAGAAGAAGAATCATTTTTGCTTAATATTCCTCTGAGGATAAGAGAAGAAGAACAAGAGATTTGGAATTGGAAAACCCCTCCGACGACTAATTGGACCCTTTAAAGAATCCTATGGATTGGTTGTGGAGCAATTCACATTTAATGGGCAGCGGTTCCCGAATAGAAATCTCTTCCATCACTCAACCTTTCTCAACTTGCACTGTTGTTTCAATTCTCTCTCTACTTGATGTTATTCGCCTATCCAGCCTATCCAGCCTTAATCATAATCCTTTCTTAACGGATATTATCTTACCTCCCTTGACATATGGAAATTGGACACTCAATTTTATCACATTTGGCGAAAGCAAATGTTCGGTGCTCTTGAGTGGCAGCCTCAGCACATGTGCGGCTAGCATGCTTGCTTACCAGATTTTAGATAAGCTTAATGGAAACCTAAAAAATGCTGACTAGAAATCTGACTAGGAAACAGATCACTCCAACTACTTATATGGGAACTTGGTAATGGATCAACAGTTCAAACCGACACCTGGATCCGGTCAACATTATTTCTGGTAGGTCTAGAAACAATACCTATAATAACAACTGCAAGTGCACAGTGTCCTAATGCAACACAAGGCAAGCACAGGTCGATCCTCATGGACAAGATGGGTGTTTGGTTGAAACTATGGTCTTACTACAACTGACTTTAAGTAAAGAGTAACCAAAATGGGTTTGTTTGTGTCGATACGACTAAGATATTGGCAGTGATTAAGGTACTAAAGCAGAATGTAAATCAAGATGCAGTAATAGGTTGTAAACAAGTAGATGAGGGGTACTAGGGGTGGTTGAATCCACCTCCTAACCTTTGCTAAGTCAGTTCAGTCTCAATATTATTCTTGTCCCTTGTAATGGACACCAGTCAAGATGCAAGTCTGTTGTTTATCCAGGGTAACCTCAAGTAGATGGCCTAATATCAACTAAGGTAACTAACCCCTAGCATAAGGTGTCTTCTTACATCACAACTTATCACAGATTAGTTTAGTCTCTTAAGCATGAGCTGAAGCACAATATAGAGTTATTCTATCTACCTATGTTGCATAACAAATAAAAGGTGAAAGCAATATACTGCAACACACTGATTAAACCATTTCTAACTCAGTTTAAGCTCAACAAGAATAATGATCAAACATGAATAACATAGCATCAGGTTAAGGGTTTCATCTAAACCCTAGCAAAAGTATTTAGAACATGATTAGCATGATACAAATACAATGGTATTAAACTAGACAATTGACCCAGCTAATTTGGATGATCATTACATATAAACAAGCCCCTATTTATACACAAAATACTCTTCATCCTTCTTCAATTCGACAATTAATAAGAACCCAACTCACCAACAATACTCCATTGACTTTCTCTGCCTTCAATTTCTCTGCAACTTCATTGAATCGATGTTCCCCCAAATGTACAACTAACCCTATCTCCACCTCTCTAAATATTATCTTCTAGGGTTATTGTTCTTGATAATAATAGAGATAAGATAGAGATAGATGGAGAATTAGGATTTAATGGTGGCGTTAATGATGGTGAAGTTGTGCTCAGTGTATAGAGGAGAAGGGGTAATGGAGGTGCTGGAACTGTAAATGGAAGTGAAGGCGAAATAAATGTGGTGATGGTTCTGTTCGACGGGGGAAGAAAAGAATCGGAGACTTGGGTGTTGAACAGTTGTATCGGGTTCAATGGTATGTTATAAGAGTTACCGTTAGATGATAAGCTGTATCAGATCCGATGGCTTAGTTATGGAAACGGGATTGGATCTTGGGTTCTCTACCAAGCTCACTGCTAGGTTTAGGCTTTGCAAGCGGCTTGCGGAGCGAGTGCAAACGGATTGCGGAGGGTCTTTACGTGAAGTTTCTTCGTGCTTCACGGCCTTCTCGCGGGAGCTTTGCGTTGTCTCTCTTCCGAAGTCGGTAGTCATCATTCCTCTGCTCTTTTGGCTTCTCATTTCATCCAAGCTTTATTTAGTTCCTAAAAACACAAAATTAATTAGTACAAGTTTTTATTCTTGAAAACAATGAAAACACAGAATTTGGAATAATATATGATTTTAAAGCGCAAAAGATGAGTTAAATGCCAATAGAAAGGTGTAGAAATATGCAATATTTGGCATTCATCAAATACCCCCAAACCTGAATTTTACTTGTCCCCAAGTGAAACATAAATTAAGAAATCCTAACTATACCACTGTCGTTGGTCTCTCGAAAGCATTTAGCGTATGCACTAAGCCTTTAAGCGCCTACGTGTCCCTAGTGGACGAGTTGTAGTCTCGTGAGGGTTTACCATAGGTGTACCCACAAAACCTTCTCCAACTTCATAGTGTAATAGAGTCTCAAGCATCCAAGGAGCTATAAGGACATAGAGTTTCTACATGCTAGTAATAAGAAGTTAGAAATACCAAAAGAACGCATTCTCATCCTTAAGAGTTGAGCGAGAAATAACCATGCCATATGAAAGAATTCGGGTTCGAGAGTAATCACAAGCCTCGACTTCTGCCTCACCAATAGGGTTTTATGATAATTGAACTCAAAAAGACCGCTTTTTTAGTCTCTCATGTGTGTATATAGGAATAAAGAGAGAAATCCTGCACACGTTGAATGGTGGGAAGGAAAATCTTCCGAAATAATTTATGGAGACTCCACAGAATTGTGGGAATAAGAATCTTTTTCTGATGATCTCTAAGAAAGGAAATCAATCATTAGTAAGGATGGGAGTACTCACTTACCTTCACATCCGGTCGGCAATCAGCACCACTCTCACAGCATCCATAGAAACGTCTTCAATCTTCGGTCTTCGACTGTTGATGATGAAATCTTGAACTTCTAAGAACCTTGAAGATTTCTAATTCTTTTCTTCAATTTCCTTGTTGCTTGGAATATCTTCTTAAATTCTTCTTCTTTATCATGGTGTTATTTAAACAAAACTAAGAAAATAAACTACAATTTTTTTTTACTACATAACAAAATAAATAATGAAACTACTAAATCCATGGATGAAGGACTTTATCCCTTAATTCTTCACAAACTGTATTGTCTTGATGTTTATGAACTTCACTATTTCTCATCTTTTTATGTTTTCTTTGCTCTTATAAGACAAGTCTTCAAATGTGTATAGAATTCTGCTCTTTGCACTGTATCTTCTTGAATAAGACTTTTTCTTTTCCTTGCATTGTTGCATGTAAACCTCGGATTATTTAAACTTTCTTTATAAAATCTGACATTGCTCTGCTCGTTGATGATCATGTGTTTTTATGGATCTGTTGATGTTGTCGAGTAAGAGTGGATGGTGTTAACTGCAAATCAAACTACAAGAAGGAGTTTTCATCTTTAGATGACATCCTCATGATTGACAGAATTAGCACTCAAAAGATCAAAAATAGTGCTGAAAGTGGTGCGAAGTTGGGTAGCTCACCATTCCTACCCAGAATTTACGTACGATGACACACACTCTAAAAGGACTTTTTAAGATAGTCACCAAAATTGAAGGTCGATGCCTCGCATGATGTAAAAATAGGTAGTCTCCACTAAGGGTGATCACAACTCTACTACCAAATATCTTTGCAGCACCTAATTTTCCCACCGGCATGGTTAAATCCAACTTTAACGCTCTAACAACTAAGAAACCCAATTGTGTTCTCTAGTTCTTCCAAGTTCAGTTATTTCGGTCAGACTCTCTATGTAAACATAGCTAGAAGCATGCTAGTGACTCTAAAATCTCTACAAGTTGGAGGTATGCAAATATTTACAAAGATTTTTGAATATATATATATATATATATATTTTAAAGGTGCAAAAGACTAAAAACTCTATATGCAAAATACTCCCCCAAGCCTAAATCTAACATTGTCCTCAATGTTTCAAAAGATAATAATAATTAAAACAACATACCAGGAGAACGATGCGGAGTAGACTAAAGGAAAGAGTTTACCGTATGCAAAAGGATGGTGCTAAACCATAAAAGGATGAGTGCTTTGGAAGCAAAAAACATTTGCGAGAAGACAAAAAGATTGGTTAGCACACATGAAAACTATACAAAAATAAAAGACAAGGGAAAGAAAATGGACGTTTAATCCATAAGTATGTATATAGGTGAACCGGTTTAGTCCACATAAACAGGGTCTTCCAAGTCGGTGGTCTCATCTGGTGGAAGTGGCTCCAGAAATGGTTTCAATCTCTGACCATTGACCTTGAAGATGTTCTTGGTTGCTGGATTTTCAAGTTCTATAGCTCCATGAAGGAAAACAGTACGTGTCACGAATGGTCCGTGCCATCGAGAACGTAACTTACCTGGAAAGAGATGTAGACGAGTGTTGTACAATAAAACCTTTTGGCCATGTGTAAATGACTTGCGCAAAATGCGCTTGTCATGGAACATTTTCATTTTGTTCTTGTATAGCTTAGCACTACCATAAGCATCATTTCTCAACTCTTCCAATTCATTGAGTTGAAGTTTTCGTTGAGTACATGCCTTATCAAGAGAAAAGTTAAGTTGCTTCGTAGCCCAATAAGCTCGATGTTTTAATTCAACAGGTAAATGACAAGGCTTTCCATACACAAGACGGTAAGAAAACATGCCAATAGAGGTTTTATAGGCTGTTCTATAGGCCCATAAAGCATCGTTCAACCGTAAAGACCAATCTTTTCTAGACGGGTTAACCGTCTTTTCTAGAATATGCTTAATCTCCCTATTAGATACCTCCACCTGTCTACTGGTCTGTGGATGGTATGGGGTTGCGACTTTATGAGTTATGCCATACTTGCGTACTAAAAACTCAAAAGACTTATTGCAGAAATGTGAACCCCCGTCACTTATTATAGCTCTAGGGGTGCCAAAACGAGAAAATATGCTTTCTTTTAAGAACGAAAGTACCACCTTGTGGTCATTTGTTTTGGTTGCAATGGCCTCTACCCACTTAGAGACATAATCAACAGCAACAAGAATGTACAACTTACCTTCAGAGTTAGGAAAGGGACCCATGAAATCAATACCCCATACATCGAATAATTCAATAATCAAGATAGGTTGCAAGGGCATCATGTTTCTTCTTGAGATACTTCCTAATTTCTGGCATCGGTCACAAGCAACACAGAATGCATGGCTATCTTTGAACAATGATGGCCAATAGAAACCACCCTGCAAGATCTTTGCAGCAGTTTGCTTGGCACTAAAATGGCCTCCACATGCATGGTCATGACAGAAAGAGATGACATTTCTTTGTTCAGAATTAGGGACACATCTCCTAATGAGTTGGTCAGGGCAGTATTTAAACAAGTATGGGTCATCCAAAAAGAAGTGTTTTACTTCAGATAAGAACTTGGATCGGTCTTGTTTAGACCAATGCAAAGGCATTCTACCCGTAGCAAGGTAGTTAACAATATCAACAGACCAAGGCATTTTAGACACAAGCATCAACTGTTCGTCAGGGAATGATTTTCTAATAAGCAAGGATTCATCAACAGATTCAACATTCAACCTAGACAAGTGATCAACAACAACATTTTCAGACCCTTTCTTATCTCGAATTTCGAGATGGAACTCTTGTAACATGAGTATCCATCGAATTAGACAAGCTTTAACATCTTTTTTAGACAAAAGATATTTCAATGCAGCATGGTCAGAATATATGATGACTTTAGATCCTATAAAGTAGGATCTAAACTTATCCAATGCAAACACAACAACTAACAATTCTTTCTCAGTTG
Organism: Papaver somniferum; assembly: GCF_003573695.1. Classification (NCBI taxonomy): domain Eukaryota; kingdom Viridiplantae; phylum Streptophyta; class Magnoliopsida; order Ranunculales; family Papaveraceae; genus Papaver; species Papaver somniferum. The sequence goes on from NW_020622381.1 coordinate 9,327,693, forward strand.
TTGAATAATTCAGTTGAGCATCATTAAGTGTTTTACTAACATAGTAGATCACATAAGGGAGTTTGTCTATTGGATGACCTAAAACAGCTCCTACAACATAGTCAGATGCATCACACATAATTTCAAATGGTAAGGTCCAGTCGGGTGGTCTGACTATAGGGGCAGATGTGAGAAGAGCGTTCAATTGCTCCCACGCTTTCTTGCAAGCGCCATCAAAGATAAATGCAACATCTTTTGCAAGAAGACTACACAAGGGTCTTGAAATTTTACTAAAGTTTTTGATGAATCGCCGGTAAAAACCGGCATGGCCCAAGAATGACCTTATCTCCCTCACAGAGCGAGGTTGAGGCAAATGTTGAATGAGATCAACTTTGGCTTTATCTACTTCTATGCCTTTTTCAGAGATGATATGCCTCAGAACTATGCCTGAGTTAACCATGAAATGACATTTTTCCCAATTTAAACCAAATTCTTTTCTTTACATCGAATCAGCACAAGATTAAGATGATGCAAACATTCATCAAAAGAATACCCAAAGACAGAAAAATCATCCATGAAAATTTCAAGAAATTTATCTACCATGTTAGAAAAAATGCTCATCATGCAACGTTGAAAAGTAGCAGGTGCATTACACAACCCAAAAAGCATGCGACGATAAGCAAATGTACCATAAGGACAGGTAAATGTGGTCTTTGGTTGATCTTCGGGTGCTATATGAATATGGTTATAACCCGAATAGCCATCTAAGAAACAATAATGAATGTGACTTGACAACCTTTCTAGCATTTGGTCAATGAAAGGAAGAGGAAAATGGTCTTTCTTTGTTACTGTGTTCAACTTCCTATAGTCAATGCAGACTCGCCACCCTGTGGTTACACGAGTGGGGACTAATTCATTCATTTCATTTTGAACTACAGTAATGCCAGACTTTTTGGGTACAACTTGGATGGGACTGGCCCATTGGCTATCTGGAATTGGGTATATGATACCCGCATCAAGCAATTTCAGAATCTCACCTTTAACAACATCTCTCATGTTGGGGTTAAGTCTCCTTTGCATTTCCCTAGACGGTTTAGTATTTTCTTCAAGATTTGTATGATGCATGCAAATTGTGGGACTTATACCTTTAAGGTCTGAGATGGTCCAACCTAAGGCCTCTCTATGTTCTTTAAGCACTTCTAAAAGTTTACTCTCCTGTTCCGTGTCTAAACATGATGCAATAATAATATCAGAAGAACCTAAGAATGCATATTTCAAAGTGTCAGGAAATGTCTTCAAATCAAGCTTAGGTGGTTCGACAAATTTGGAATCAGAGAGTGAAAGTGGTTCCATTGTAGTTTGCCATTTAGCAATGTCCATGGGTGGTACAGATTCAAGCAAAGAATGAACTTCACTAATGTACTCAGAATCAAAAAGATCTAAGTCAAAATTATCTAAACATGCTTGCAAAGGGTCCACAAACAAGATGTCAGGCAAAGAGTCTTGACTCAGGCTCTCAATCATGTTAATCTCATGCAATTCATTATCATCAAAATCCATGGGTTGTTGACTAACATTAAAAACATTCAATTCCACAGTCATGTTACCAAAAGACAATTTCAGCACACCATTACGACAGTTTATGATAACATTGGACGTCGCCAAGAAGGGACGTCCTAAAATAACATAAATATGGTTGTCTGGGTTTTGCACAGGTTGAGTGTCTAATACAATGAAGTCCACAGGGAAGTAAAATTTATCAACCTTTATTAACACATCTTCAACAATACCACGAGGGATTTTTACAGATCTGTCCGCTAATTGTAGCGTAACAGGAGTAGGTCTCAGCCCTCCAAGACCTAATTCCACATACATAGAATATCGCAATAGATTCACACTTACTCCTAAGTCTAACAAAGCTTTTTCGACCTTATGGTCGCCTATGGTGCACGAGATTGTTGGACAACCTGGGTCTCTAAACTTAGTTGAGATTTTGTTTTGAATGATGGAGCTTACCTGCTCGGTAAGAAATGCACGCTTATGCACATGGAGCTTTCGCTTCTGTGTGCACACATCTTTCAAGAATTTAGCATAAGCAGGTATTTTCTTGATTGCCTCGAGAAATGGAATATTTATATTAACTCGTCTAAACATTTCCAATATCTCGTTGTATTGGTTTCCCATTTTTTTCTGTTGTACCAATCTTTGTGGGAATGGAGCAACAGGCACATGACATGGCAAAGAAACATTCATATCAGCAGAACTTTTAGTTTTATCAACATGCTCAGATTTATTTTCTACAACAGGTGTTTTCTGTGGAGTAGTGTGCAAAGGTGAGTCTGACTCAGACTCACTTGATTATGGTACACCTACATTGTTATCAACAACTTTACCACTACGAAGAGTGGTGACAACATTCAATTGATCATGTGAGGAATCATTACAAGCAGATGTACTTGCTTGAAACGCACTTTTAGGATTCTGTTGAGGTTGACTAGGGAGTTTACCCTTTTCTCTCTCATCTAGTGCATCACATATTTGGCCCAATTTGAGTTCTAAATTCGCAAGTCTCTGGTCATTTAACTTCTGATATTGCAAAATATTTTGATTCACTTGGTTTACACCATCATCAAAGCTAGGCCTTTTCTCTACAGGGTACTGTGTGTGTGTCTGTACTTGGGGATTTTTAGGATATGAATATCCTTGGTTATTAATTGTTGTTCCCCCTTGTACATGCCCTTTAGACCATGAAAAGTTAGGGTGATTCCACCACCCTGGGTTATAGGTCTGAGAATAAGGGTTGTTCTCTTGCTTATAATACAAAGCATTAGCCTGCTCAAGTTTAGATTCTTGAAATGCATGTAGGTCTGGACAACTATCCACTAGGTGATCCGAACTGAGACATGTCGTACAAATGGCTGTTTTAATTTGGTCACGGAGAGTAGGGGCAGTAGTTTTCACATTCTTCTGCAGCTCTAGCGCTTCTAATCTTCTATCTAAGGATGCAACTTTTGCATTTCCTTCAAAGTCGGACTCAATTCTATGGATATTAGCTACAAGGGCAGTCATTTTAGGTTCACGGATGGACTCCCACTGCTGAGTCTTTTCAGCGACTTCGATTAACAAAGTCCAAGCCTCATCAACACTTTTGCCAATAAATGCACCATTGCACATTGACTCAACTGTGGTTCGGGTTTTGACATCTAAATCTTCATACAAAATTTGCACAAGTCTCCATTTTTCAAAACCATGGTGAGGACATTGGAGCAATAATCCATTGAACCTCTCCAAATATTTGGCTAGAGTCTCTCCATCTAATTACACAAAACTATTCAGACTTTGACGAATTGTCGCAGTCTTATGGTTAGGGAAAAACTTTTTAAAAAACTTTTTTGTAATTTGGTTGAAACGCAGAGTCCCACAGATATCTTCAAAATCTCTAACATGGTGATAGGGGTTTTCAGCATCAACCCCTCCAAATACAGGAAACATATGAATCGTGCTTGCTTTCAGTTCAAACTGGCCAACATCTGCTGGTAGAATGATGCAAGAGGGCTGGCTTTCCCTAGTTGGGTACATGTATCCTTTGAGACTACGAGGTTGGTTCAGTTCCTCACCCATTGTCTCGGATTGGTCAGGTCTATATACTTCAGAACTGGGTATGTCAACAATATCTTCTTGGATAATTCTAACAACTCGATTTGTTTGGTCACGGAAAGTGACAATCATAGCCTAGCATGTATATCAGTCAACATGTTATAACATTCATACAACCAAACGATTTTTCAATACAGGGAAGCAATGCCACGAGAATCAAAAGAAAAAAATTCGGAAGTACGCACACAGAACTAGTATGTTGTACTGGTCAGACAAGCAGCAAATGCATAACTCAGGTAATTAAGGTCTAATGGAAATAGCAATCAGATTCAGGTGATCAAGGATGCACGGGGAACAACAATTCCATCTAGCAAATATGTCTCTCAAGTGTCTTAGGAGCATGCACACATATATAGGTTCTGCCGAGATGAAGAATCTCTCAGTGAAATAACAAGTTTTACCGTATATATGCTGCTCATTTTTCACAGAATTATGCTCATGGGTACCAAAAATTGCAGGTGTGAGATAATGCTTAGTAAGGCAACAAGTGTATCATGCTATCATGGTTTATCATTCATACAGAAAAAAAAAGTATAATGAGGTTCGAGAATGACACCAACCGGGTTTAGCCGCAATAACAACTGTGTTCTGCTCCTTTTTCTCCTTTTCTTTGACTCGCGCAACAGTATTACAGGTACCTGTTGAGCTCAAAGAGTGAATTCAGTAACCAGAGATGTGTACGAAAACACGAACAAAATAACATGAACTTAGTGCACTGAGCAGGACAGACTGATGCAAGTATAGACAAGCTGCAGATGTAAAAAGAACTAAGATGAAATGCAGAATGCTGGAATGGATATTATACAGGGTGTCCGTAATATGAGCTACTTTGAACTAATACAGGATTATGATGCAAATGATTATGACTGAAGTTAAAGCTATAAATAATGCTAACAACACTGAAATGCATATTATACAATAGATGGGTCACAAAGTTACACTACAATAGTTGAAAAACAACAATCTAACACATATATACAAATAGTAAGCTGAAAATCAGTAAAGCCTACACTACAGATTCAACTACACCGCTACCGAGTCCCCGGCAGCGGCACTAAAAACTTGGTAGGTCTAGAAACAATACCTACAATAACAACTGCAAGTCCACAGTGTCCTAATGCAACACAGGGCAAGCACATGTCGATCCTCAGGGACAAGATGGGTGTTTTGTTGAAACTATGGTCTTACTACAACTGACTTTAAGTAAAGAGTAACCAAAATGGGTTTGTTTGTATCGATACGACTAAGAGATTGGCAGTGATTAAGGTACTAAAGCATAACGTAAATCAAGATGCAATAACAGGTTGTAAACAAGTATATGAGGGGTACTAGAGTGGTTGAATCCACCTCCTAACCTTTGCTAAGTGTTGACGGTGGATTTTAGTTCAGGGCTAAAATTATAAAACCAAATTTATGCGCTGACATCCTGCAAAGGATAAAGCCATTGATAAGTGATGAATATATCTTCAATTTACTAATTCACCTAGAATGGAGCATATGGCAACAATCCCAGTATTTTGTGAATTAAATACACAAAATTCATCCAGGTCGGAGCATGTAGCAACAATCCCATATACCCTGTGAATTTATAGCATTATTAATTAATGCACGATTAGCCTTGTATTTCCTGTGTTGTTCCCGCAGAACCCTCATTATTGGTGCGGCATGACGACTGAATGTTGCTCTCAACAGAGTGACACGAATCTCCAAGTATCAATAATGAGGCATGCACGAAATACCCGTACAGGCTACATCTCTCGGTGTGTTATACTAGCCCGATTGAGCATCTAGGTTGTCCATGTCAGTCTCAGAAACAATCACGACCACACAAGTTGGCCGCATGATTTAACCAGCCTAGACGATCCTCAGCAAGAGCAGGCTACCACCTTAATGACCACCAGCGGACCCGTTTTCCCCCTGGTCGGTCGAATACATACCACGCCTCCCAAACAACCACCGAACGCCAGCCTAAAGTAGGATGGTTGGGCTGGTGTGGAGTATCTTGGAAAAGCTTGTACGCACAAGACTGCCAATGTCGGTCTCAAAACAGATCGCGGTCGTCCAACTTCGCCCGCATGGTTGGACGGCATAAATCGTCCCATGACCGGTTGGACAAGCGTTGTACTGCACACAGGCGGGCCCCCTTTTTACTTACTTGACCGACCTTCTCACGACCTAGCCAGGGAGGAGAAAACGCTTGCTCAAAGTTCGGCCGACGTGATGCTTTAAGGGTCACAGGAAAGTCCACTAGTGTCTTAAATTGATCACAACCATCTAACTTCACCGGCATGTTTGGATGGATTAAATCAAGCCTATGACCGTGGGACAAGTACATACATGCTCACCACTGGCTCAATATGGGTCCCACATGGTCGGCCTCCTCAAAGGAGGAGCATAGCTTGCCAAACCGTTAGGTTGAAGTCGTGTACACACGACTGATCCAAAACCCTAATTAGGGTTTGCGGCATGTTACATGTGTCGCTAATTGATCACGAGCGTCCATCTTCGCAAGCATGGATGGAGGGTGTAGATGTAGACTTAAAAGGTCCCGAGCATGTCAACATGATCACCGTGGGCCCATCTACATGCATTACCGATCGACCAAGGCGAATCATGGCTGAATGTCTCGAAACGCGCGCCCGAAGTAGGCATGTCGCGCGGTTTCCAACTCCTTTGCGGCAACGGATTTCTGCCGCAAACCGATCTCAACCACTCAACTTTGCCGGAAAAATTGAGTGGCTTAGATCACATCTTCATGGGACAGTGAGGTATAGACGTGTACACCGGCGATCTGTCTACACGCATTCCCGGTCGGTCCTGCCAAAAACGTTTCCCATGCTTGGATTCGACCAAGCTGAAGAGTGATGCTTGCGCACCTCTTCAAAACCCTAAAACTTCATCAACGGTCACAGATGAGCGTCATATATCATCTCGTCCGTCCAACTCTACCAGCTTGGTTAGGCAGCCCAGGCTAGGAGTTAGTTGGCCAATAAGGTGTCGTGGTGATCATCATCCATCACTCTACCACATCATGTGATCGGCCAAGGGAGGGCTTGCCTACGCAGCCTCCAAACGATCACTTGAAGGTAGCTATGCGTGCAGCTGTTTTGAGACGCTTAATCCGCGGCTTATTCCGATAAGCTTTAAAACAATGATGCTTCATGGATATTGAATATATTCGATGCATTACATGCATAAAATACACACGATATTTCATAAATATGGTTTCCCAAATAACTTAGTTATTTAACCTAGCACCGTATGCTACCTTCTGTGGGTCCCACGATCCACACAATCGAGACATCAAGCATGTCACAAACTGGGGGATACATACCGGGGTATTGGTCTGGCGGTTTACAGCGTGCAGCGTGCAACGCGCCATCACAAGAACGTGTTAGGAAGACATGGACGGTTAGTAATGATGGGAGAAGTGGGCAAAGATTGATCGCGTGACACTAACACGACTCACTACTCCATCACTCCACTTCCTTCACTTCCCACGAGAGATGTGGGTTAGGCTCAATGACTTGTATAAATAGGTTCTCCTCCCTATTTCCATAAAACGTACAAGACAGAAACCAAGTGTTGATACAACGTATTCAAACACACAGAGCTTTGCTTACATTATTGCAAGCCAGTTCGGTATTCTGATACAAGTCAAAAACAACCAACACCTTCACGATCTCAACACCTTCTTCGCTTCCCTCCCTAAGATCAACCCCATCTCCTTCACTTTGTGACCGAAGCAAGTATGGAACGACCATTTGTTGGTTTAGGCCATAATTGTACAGATTGATCTCTCGAATCAAAAGCACTCCCGTGCAGTGCATTTGTTTAGGGTTTAGATTCATTTCTCATCCACACACCCCAAATTACCAAAACCAGCAGAAATACTTTTCACCCATAAACAATTGGCGACCACAATGGGAGATTAATCTCTCAGTTGTGAAGTCAATCTCTTCAATACCAATTCAATCTTTCTGATTTCAAAAATGGTGGATCTTAGGTCTGGATCGACAACCAATCCCGATGGAACCAGCGCTGACAACACTCTCGGTGTTGATATCCCGATTAGTGGTGTTACCGTGCAACCTGCCAATACAATCAATATATCTCGTGGAATCACGTCCTCCACCACCAACACCAGCGGAGCAGGAGGAGATATCCCATTGGGAGTGACGCCTCCTATCACCAGAGCCAGAGCATCCGCAAACCCCAGCATCTCCTCGAGCGTAACGCCTCCGACCGTCACCAGGGCAACCACCACTCCTCCCTCAGGACGAGGAGCCGGAGGAGCCAAAGGAGGACAACCCCCTATTACTATGGTGGATTTGATGGAGAGACAAGAAGTCCTTGCTAAGGCACAGACGGATATAGCTGCAACTCAGAAAGAGGTACTCACTTTCCTCAAAACCTTAACTAATCGGTTACCACAAGAGCCAAGACATCCCCTTGAACCAACAAGGAACGCATTCAACGCACCTGGAACAGGTACCTCAGCAGCGCGGCACCACATGGACGAAGAAACTCATGTGGCTCCTGAGCGTCCAAGAGAAAGGGACCAGCCATCCAACTTCATCACACGCGAGGACCTGGAGAGATTCCTCGAAAACCGTGGCAAAGGAAATCCAATAGGTATGAACCAACACCAACCTCCATACCCTCAAGACGCGCAACGGATTCCCCTTCCCAGAGGATATACCTCTCCTCAATTCACCCTCTACGACGGTACCGGTAACGCTCGTGAACACATCTCTCGATATTTGGAGTCTTTGGGGGAGCATGAATACAGTCATGTCCTCCGCCTCAAAGAGTTCTCAAAATCACTTACTGGAAGATCATACACCTGGTACAACAACATCGCTCCTAACAACATATCCAATTGGGGGGAGATGGTCAGTGCTTTCTACATAAAGTATTCTTTGTGTTTGAGCAGATCACTTTTTCAGACCTGGGGAGAGTCTCCCAGCGGAACAAGGAGCATCCGAACGATTTCGTTAAGAGGTTCAGGACTCAAGCATTAGATTGTCATGATCCGAACGTCACTGAACGCCAATTGGTGGAGCTATGCATTAACGGGATGGTACCCATATACCGCGCTTTGGTAGAGAATCTGGGCTTCCATACGTTCTCCGAACTCCATGAAGCTGCCAAGCGTTCAACCACAACCGCCCCAGCGTTGTTGGAAAGAACCAGGGTTGTTCGAAACGAGGGAGTAGGCGTCTCATCAACAAGCAATACAATGCTGGTCCCTCTGTGAGCGTGGTGGGCGAAGGAGGAAAAAGGAAAGCTTCAGCAACGGAACAACAAACCGGGCGTGCGGCTCCAGCACACACAACTTCCTCTCGAAAGGGAATGGGAAAGACTCCTGCACAAGATGCTGAAGATACAGGTTTCCCATTCCCCATGAATAAAGTAGTGGAACTCTTGGAAGCATGGATTCAAAACGATGTTATCAAGCTACCTCCCATCAGACACCCGCCGACTGAGAAAGGCATGACGGACCCCAACTACTACCACTACCATAGGTTCGTCCATCACCCGACTAAGGACTGCAACGAATTGAAGCAAATCTTCAGAGAAAATGTAGAGGCAGGAGAACTCCAGTTGGGAAACGAAGGTGTTCATAGAGATCCTCTCCCTATCAGAAACTGCATGATCTCCGGGGATTCTGTTAGCAAGACTGTACAATCTATGATGGAGCATTTGTGCGAAATCTTATATTTCTCCAAGGCGCAGCGTCAAGACATATTTGCAGTCCTCAACCGCGTTGTATCAGGCAGGTGTTTGTATCCAGAAAAGGAAGCAGTCTCCGAACCTCTGTCTTTCCTAGAAGATGCGAGCAAGGGAAAATGGGGACTCCTAACTGTCACTCGTTTGAAGGACATCGAGTTCGATAGCACATTGATTGATGCAGCCTCCGAGTTCAACATCATCACTGTAAAGACCTTGAAAGCGGCAAGGATTTCGAAACAAGAAGTTACTCGCAGCCCAACCGTGATTAAGAATCCAGAAGGAGAACTTGGAGATGCCTATGGATACATCGATCTTGATGTTAAATTGGGTGATGCCTCGACGCAAGCAAAGTTCTACGTAGTCAAAGAACATCCAAATTACGACATGGTCCTGGGACACTCTTGGATACACGACAACAAGGCAACACTGGGAGTATGGCCTCTGCCGGTTTCGATACCTGAAAGAATTTCCAACAAGCCGTCTGAACCTGAAGAATGTTTGTTGCCGTATCTGCAACTTGCCGATGTGACACAGCTTCCTGGAGAGAGCCCATCATCATACATTAAAAGGTTCCGAGCTCAAGTAAGTCTCATCGAACAACCCTTTTTGCAACCAATCACTCCTCCTTCTGATAAGTCCCGGGGACTCGCTCCAACCAACTATCCAACCCCCGCTAAGATATGTGAATGGGAGGCCGGTCCTTTCAAACATTTCATCAAAAGTTTAGAAGTTGTCTCGACCAAAGACGACAGGTCCAAGGACCGGGTATATGTACAACACCCAAACCCATTTAGAATTGGAGATCTGGTGAGGAAGACAACTGCGTTCAAAGTTGGGAGCATGATGGTGAAAGTGACCACTCAGCCTGACTCACCCACCGAAATAGAGGATGAACCATACCTGGTAGCAGATGTTATCTTAGGTGGTTACTGCAAGCTCATTAACACTGACAAGCTGGAAGGCGTAACGGTTCACTCGCGATGGCTCAAACCTTACAGTACTTAAGACGTTGTGCTACCACTTTTCCAGCGCCCTACATACTTGAAACGCTGTGCTATTTTTTCCAGCGTTCCCCTTAATATTTTTTCCACAATTTCCTTTTCACGTCGTATTTGTAATTTCTCCAGAAAATGATTCCAATACTTACATTCATAGTTAGGGTTTCAATTTTCAAATTAATCGAAATATTAATTCCATCTAGGAATTTATTTACCCCTAAAGAAAGAAAAAAAATTCTGAGTCAGCCTAAATCATCATTACCCACTAGAGCAGGCCTGGAAGGAAACCCTAAACAAACATTTTGTATTCTCTGGAAGATGTCGGGGAAATAGAATATGTGCAGAAGAAGGAAGACGTTTTGGGCCATTTAACCCAGCAAGACCAGGGAGATCTCGCGTCAGGAGCATAGACAGGTCCGTATGGTATTCTCTTTTTCGTTGCAAGAACAACATATGACCGCATCTATGGCCATGTTGGAAGATTTACATCAAAAAACAATGTGAAACCCTTATTCAATCAAGCAAGCAAAAATATCTTAGACTCAGCCGCCACTGAGTGCAAGGAAAATGTTCACAAATTATGAGAAAATACTCAAAAGAGAAAGAACATGAAGATTTAGTCATCAAGAAAGTTGGTCGTGTCTTCACCATCACCGCTGGAGCCTGCTTCAACACTATCATCATCGTGGGCCGCTACTGCTTCTTCCTTTGGATCTGCCTCAGCTTCCACTTCGGATGTTTCTGCAGCAACGCTCTCCGCCCCAACATCATCAGCAGGGATAGCTTCCATATCTTCCTCAAAAGCCACTGCAACATTGGAGATTGGGTTGATCACCTTCGGACGCTCAGGTTCGTCTGTGTCGAATCAAGGATTATCACACCATCATGGATTGGATAATCACACTTATCTTCACCCGGAGGCCGTTTGTTTCCAACCCTCCGCCTCTTTAACCGTGCTGCAAACCTCCCATCCCTAGCACTCACTGGTATTTGCGACGCTTCATCATGCCTCCATTGCTCCTCCATGTCGATGAAAGCTGAAAGGGGACGGATACGTCCTCTGGCGATGCGCAGATGCGGAATGGACATCCCCTGTATAGCACGACCGACTTCGCGAAGTGGGAGATTGATTTTAGCCATTACCTCCTCATGCGCATCAGCCTCCTCAGGCTTGTTGACTTCAAAACTTTTTTCTGGAGAAGTTACAGAGTAATCATAACCAACCGCTTCCATGATAAACTGCAAAGGAGAAGAAGTTACGGTTAAAAAAAAAATCAATCATCATCGGTCAATCAAAAGATCAGATAAGCAAGGATATGCGACAGGAGGAGATCAAATTATCAAATTGGGATATCAAAACACCAGTTATTTTCACATAGCCACAAAAAGTAGAACTAGGAGAAACAAGATTGATACAATTCAAGATGAGAAAGGGGAATGGATAACAAATTACCAAGAAGTAAGAAAATGTTTCACCTCTCGTTTATCAAAAATGTCCATTGCTTAAACCACAAACATGAACCCAAAAATCATCAACCTTATACCCACAACCATCACCACAACTGACAATAACATGCTGAATAGGACTCCTGATCATAATGAGGTTAAATCAATTATGTTTAGCATGACAGGTGACAAAGCTCCAGGTCCTGATGGCTTCCCCCAATTTTTTTTCAAGCCAATTGGGAGATTCTGGGAAATGACATTGTTAAAATGGTGCAACACTTCTTCAATTCTGGTCACATGCTAAAAGAGATTAACTCCACCTTCATTTCCCTCATTCCTAAAACTGAAAACCCCTCTTCACCAAGTCATTTCAGACCCATAAGCCTCTGTAACACAACCTACAAAATCATTTCCAAGATTTTAGCTCAAAGAATGAAGCCCTATCTCAACAAAATCATATCCCCATACCAATCTTCTTTCATTCCTGGAACACAAATCTCTGACAACGTAGCTATTGCCCATGAAATAATACACACCATGAGGTCCAAGAGAGGTAAAAAAAGTGAAATGGAAGTATGTGAATCAAAATTGACATGGCAAAAGCTTTTGACAGTGTGGACTGGGAATTTCTCACCACCATCATGAAGAAGATGGGTTTCAATGAGCAATGGTGTAATAAAATTCATTAATGCATCTTCACCACCACTTCTGCAGTCTTGATCAATGACTCCCCAGATAACTTCTTCAAACCATCTAGAGGACTCATACAAGGTGATCAATTATATCCTTACCTCTTCCTTTCCTGCATGGAATCTCTTTCTAGAACTCTTATTCATGCAGAAGAATTGGGACTTATCATTGGAATCAAGATATGCAAAAATGCTCCCTCCATCAACCATCTTCTCTTTGCTAATGATTGCATGGTCTTCTGCAAAGCCAACAAGATTGAAGCTCAGAATATTATGGATATCCTAAACATCTTTGGGAAAAACTCTGGACAACTCATCAACTTCAATAAATCTGTAGTTTTCTTTAGTAAAAACACCAAACAAGAGCTCATACCTACTATAAGCAGCGTTATGGGTGTCCAAGGGCTTCAGCTGGATGACAAGTACTTAGGCTCTCCTCTCTTCACTCACAGAAGCAAAATTAACTCCCTGAAGTTGACAAGTTAAATAAGGCTCTCTAGCTGGAAAAATCCCCCCTAAACCCTGCTGGAAGGGAAGTCCTCATCAAGTCAGTCACATCAACAACTAGTATATACCAGATGAATTGCTTCAGAATCCCAAAGCAAACCTGCCAAGACCTCAACAAACTTCAAAGAGACTTCTCTGGAGAAAAAGCTTAGAAAACCCAAAAGGTTGGACTGCAGTTTGCAAGCTTAAAGAACCGGGAGGATTAGGCTTCATGAATATGGAACTTTTTCATAGTTCTATGATCACCAAAATTGGCTGGAGACTAGAGCAGGATAAGATTCTTTATGGTATCAACTAATGGATGTTAAATATTTAATTGGCAGAAATGTGCTCAATATGGACATCAAACCAGAAGATGGAGATTATCGGATATGGAAGGGTATTTCAGAAGGTATTGGAAACATTCAGCAACATTGTGTCTGGAGAACTGGCAATGGGAGAAAGATCAAAATTTGGGATGATATCTGGATCCCAAGTATCTCAACTAGGCTTACTAAACCTATAAACTGCCCACACTTCATTGAAACAGTTTCAGATATTCTTCTACCAAGTGGTAACTGGGCTAACACTCTGATCCAAAATTATTTCAGTCCTCACATTGCACAAGACATCCTAACTCTTGTTACTTACCCTGGGGAAGAGGACAAGATTCAGTGGAATCTATATGACACAGGAAAGTTCTCTGTCAAAAGCCTCTACAAGGCCAAGATAGATAATCTATACAGAAATGATACTACAACTATAAATTGGGGGGAAATCTGGAATATGGACATTTCTCCAGTTATCAAAATGTTTGTTTGGAAATGTGCTCATGAAATTCTCCCCACTAATGCTAAAACTGCTGGCATTCTGCACTATATTGATCCCATATGCCAAATATGCAACAGTGGGGAGGAAACATTGACACACACGTTTATAAATTGTCCTGCAGCCATATCTGTTTGGCAGGAAATTCTTGGTCACTCACACACTAAATTTGGTAATGCAACAAATTTCATTGATTAGATGAATTCTTGGTATTTACCTGGAGATGCAAATAAGAATTGCAGCCTATATTCTGCTGCATGTTGGTTTATTTGGAAGGCAAGATGTGATCTGATTTTCAGACATATCCAGCCAAATGCCAGTCAAACCTCAAATTGCATCAACACCTATGCAATCATCACAAAATACATAAGCTTCCAAATCATATCATGAATACTTTCTCTCTAACTTCTGATGATAATATAATTTCTGGAGAAAATAACATTACTCCTTACAGCTCAAACCATTACACTAGAGGGGACTTTGACATAGCCATCAAGATATGCACTTTACAAGACCCTGATAGCCTAAGTTATTTCACTGCTCTAACTATGATAAATTTTGCAGGCAATCCCATTGGAACAAGAGGACATCCAGGTCACTCAGGTGTTGGAGGGCAACAGGAGGAGCAGACCTAGCTTTCATATGGGCCAAAGAAATGCAACACACCAACGTAGAAATACAAGCTGAATCTATGGAAATCCTGGTCCGCTTCAAATTGCTATACCACAATGTTGTCAAAGGAAGATTTAGTCTCGACTTTCATGAAAACCTGCATTATGGAGAGGAAGATAACATTACCAGAATCAAGCCGGTAAATTTCATTTTGATTAGTTTAAAAGTGATTTACAGACTCCAGAATCTAGAAACTTTTGATATTGCTCTCGCCTGTAAGAACAATGTTGACTGGACTAGTGACAACAGTCCTCCTAAGAGCAGTTCCTATGGTAATGTTCAAACTCAAAATTTTGTTGAGCCACGTGGATGGTCAAACAGGTTTCTCCACTATGGTAAAGCTGGGCAAAATGAACAGATTTGGTTTTTTAGGGCCCCACTAGTATTTCTTTTTAATATAAAATTTTTTGTAGGATAAAGTTAAAGGTGAGATAAAATATGATGAAGGGAGATAAAATAGGATAAAAGTGAGATAAAATATGATAAAATGAGATAAATATTAATAAAATAACAGAATTTGCAGTGAACGTTCGTGGTAGAAACACCGGAGTTTGTGGTAAGAACCCCCGCGTTCGTGGTAAGAACACCCACGTTTTTTCTTGGGTCGCGCGATTTATCTAGGCTCGCGCGTCCTTACCACAGACGCGCGCCCGTTCATCCAACTCAATGTTTAAATGAGCAAATATGTAAATTTGAACATCCATTTTTTATGTTTGGTCATTCCATAGTGGGAGCAAAATGAACAAACTCTGAGTTTGTTCATCCCATAGGAATTTCTCTACCATCTGTACTTGTCTTAGGCCTTTTTGGAACTAAGTTTTTCTATAAAAAAAAGAATCCTATTTATATATGACAAAAAGAAGAGCCTTCTTTCAAATATTTGTGAATGGTAAATTGGTAACCGTTATTTTGGATTTCATACCGGTGAGTCAAGTCGGCACCTAGTTAGCAATTCGGCGAATAATTCGCGAATTATTACGTGTTGATCGTTCCCGTACAATTCGACCGTCCGTTTGCAACTCCGACTCCAATACGGGCATTTTATGAGCTTCCCGACTTATTCGGGATTTTCACGATCCGAACGAGAACCAGTATTCGGCGTATTAAGTCGGCCCATGATACACTGACCCAGTTACTATTGGACTCTTTTTAATAGCATGTTGCATGGCCCCACTAACTATCTCCTTCTTTTTCCAAGAACTACTCACGAAGGAAGTCGAACCATTCACATCTTACTCCCATACTCGTATCTTCTCCAATGAGCTAGTTGTTCTTTGGTGCTAACTTCACATATATCTTGTATATGTAGGATTTTCTATACAGAAATCACATTTTCCTCCCATTAGTACATGCCGATTTTTGTGTACCGAACTCATATCTCTAAAACGAATTATACACGTACATATGTCGTTCCGTATTAGCGCCGTATCACGAACAGTTGACCGAAGTTTTGACCGAATTCGATTTTTGCAAATCCGTATAATACCCGTACGTATCCCGTTCCGAACGTCTCCCGTATCAGCATGATGTGTTAGCTGTGGAAAAAGGTTAGCGGAAAACAATGACCAATTTCCTAATTAAACCGGTGAACATGAGATGGTCTAGGCTCAGGCATACTCGTGATTTGCTTATACATATTAGTCTGGTGAAAGGGTGTGTGTACTGTAGTGTGACTGTGTACGCTGTAATGTACTGTAGTAGATTTCTAGGTGGGTCAACGAAATATCACAACTTTCAAAGTGTAGGAACTCGTAGTGTAATTAGCCAACAAAGTGTTCAAGACAAGTTAGGGTAAAATTGTCAAGTAAATAGCAATTGCACAATTATTGATGTACTTTCACTTTCAGTCACTGGTCAATGCTTTGAAACCAAAAGAATCAAAAAGAGGATAATGCTTTGTCTGTGGACAGGTCATTTGTTCACATATCTAGTTAATCACGTGCCTTCATTCTAGGGCGTACACTCAATCTCAAGAATTAATATTGCTTGTACTATATCAATTTTTAACACTAATCAATCACGGAGTGCCACGCAGAGATTCAGCGTATGATTTAGAAGTACCATATACAAACTTTCATGTTTACGTTGTCTAATCTTGATTATTTAAATCATATAGCCGTAATGTAATGATGAATTCTATTGTTGTTATTTGATAACCTTTTGCCGAATAAGCAACAACCCACAAGTTCATTGTCCCCTTGCAATGCAAAATGTTTTAGGACCATCCTTTCTTCAAGTTATTGTTTTGCTGCTTATATGCACTAATGGTGACCGACCTGTTTTAATAAGTTGACCAAACATCTCCTTCACTATAATAGTAACTCAACAGAATGCAATTTTTTCAAAGGCCACACAACCATGAGCAACGCGTTAAGTCGTCAACCACTATGTTCTACACCTACCATTGAATGAACTCCATCGAGTCTAGTATGTGCCAACCACCATAGACCGACTCCATGTTTTTTCATAATATAAATTTTGGTTGATTTTGCATTTGTAAATAATGTTATAATATAATTGCCGAGTAACATTCCCTCCTTTGATTTTGTTGATAGCTTCAATTTCAAATAGAGCAAATAAGCTGACAAATATTAGTTTCAAATATAAACCATGACACACAAATATTAGTACTATACAACACCATAACGGCCATAAGGCCCATAACCCACCTAGCCTGCAACAAAGATGATCAGGTTGAATCGCTAGTAAAGCCGAATATTCACATTCTGGTCATAACATGCATTCTTCTATGCAGACCGTGACTCTCCAGGATACCGCGTTTGTACAGGCTAGCTTAGATGTAGTCAATAAAAGTGGGGTTTGCTTGCGTCCCCCATCAACTTAAAATAACAAGGCTTCTTAGAGCAACTACAGTGGTGCGAGTATAACCAAAGACCAAAGAGGGAAAAAAAGATCAAATTTTGGGTTTAGTCTGGTGTGTGACGCTACGGTGGAAAGACTAAATTTGGTCAAACGTACATTATACGTTCGCCTGGTGTGGGGCGTGAACTATACCAACGCCTGGTGTGGGACGGGGACTATACGTTCGCCCAGTTAAGAAAGATTCAAAAAGAAATAATAAAAAAGAAATAGAAAAAATGGGGCGGAGGTATTAAGCCCGCCCCATGCAATTTGAATTTGTAAATAATGGGGCGGGGGTATAATGCCCGCCCCATACAAAATTAAATTTTTTTTAATGTGGAGCGTAGACTATACCAACGCCTGATGTGGAGCGTGGACTATACGTCCGCCTGGTGTGGGACGTGTACTATACATCCGTCTGATGATGGGGCGTGGACTATACCAACGCTCGACTATATTTGGATTTAGTCTTGGTCCCAGACCAAATATACTCTGGGTTTTAGTCGTCGATCAAAATTTGATCGATAGTACGTTCCACTACGTCTGTTCAAAAAACCAAATATTTGGATTTAATCGCCCACTGTGAAAACTCTTAACGAAGAGTTCAAGATAAACGTAAAACCTTCAAAGTGGAAGTGAAGTTAATAATTATTTGGTCAATACAGAATTTAAACTCCTTTAAACTCGACAACGAAAAACATAAAGGCTAAAGTAATTTTGAACAGTAAGAAATAGTATGTGGCTCAGTCTTCGAAACAGCAAAAGCATGGTAAGAACGAAGAATATACAATCATCAATTAAATAAGCAGAAGTAAAAGAGAAAGTTGAGTAGAACGGTCAAAAAGAAGGCTTCTTTATGGGTTAGCTTGCTAGATAAAGAAAGAAAAAAATAAACTATTATAACTTCATTCATTCATTATCTTCCTTTTCTTTTTCCTTTCATCAACATCATCACCAACTAAATTTTGATACAAGCCTTGAAAGAAGAACACATAGTTTAAGCTTACACAAATTTTTGTCTGATCATATTAGTTGGATAAATCTAACATTATTAGTTAATATCTGAAGAGAATCATCAGCAAGATGTTCTTATTATTAGTTTCTGCAAATTCCTGATTAGATTTTGGTATATTTCTCATCTCATCTTTTCTTTTTTTCCATTCTATTTTTATTTGTTATCTTTGTTTTGATTATCATAGGTTGGTTTTTGTTCTAGTAAAATTCCATGACGAGGTTCTAGTTGCTTAATTTCATTGATACGCTTACAATGAGTTTTCCTGTTTTTAAGGATCTGAGTTTTTTTTTTTTTTTTTTTTTTTTTTTGTTCTTGAGCTGAAATCTCCAATACATGAGCTAACTTAGGTTGACTGTTTTCCCCATTTCCGAGTGTTCTGACTGTTATATGTATGAACTCAGAACGAAGACCAGAAACCGTGTTGTGTTTGAGATATTATTAGACCATGACTAAATTGTCCTATCATGGTTTATTCTAGTTGTTTTACTCATAGAGATTTCCTCGTTTGGGTTTACTGGTAGTTTCTTGTTATAGTTCTGTAAACAGATACAGATATGTGATAGTTGTGTATGTTTTTATTTTTATTTTGCTGTAGTTGTTTGTCTGTCTAGTATTTGTTGTTTGATAGTTCTGTAAACATTCTGAGATACTGGCTAGAATATAAGAGCCAAGGCAACAAACAATTGCTTGCTTGCTTGCTTCACATCTTGCATATGATACTTATCTATAGATGAAAGTTTGTGATGCAGTAGCTGAGTAAAAAAAAAAAGAAAGTTTGTGATGCAGTCTTTTCTTAATGTGTATTCTGTTGTTTTGGGGGTTTCTTTTTCTGTTGTAGACCTAAGATGATCCTTTGATAATTTTCTATGCCAGGTTGCTTACTTATGTAAACATTTGCAATTTTTGTGCAGGTATATAGTCTGCTAACTTGAGTTGAAGAGTTAACAGAAGAAGGTCCTAATTTGGGATATACGCGAATTTGTATTTAAAGCTGATGGCTTCCGCAAGTGTCGTGCCATCTTCCGGAATTAGACAACCCAGTGGAAATACTGGTGCTGTTGACAAATTGCCTGAGGAAATGAATGAAATGAAAATACGAGATGAGAAGGTAGATTGCACACTTTTTTTCTTTTTCGTTGTGTGTGTGTGTGTGTGTGTGTTTACCAGTTTCTTTTGTTTACATTATTGTTATATATTGATGTTGAATTTTGAATCATATTTTTTCAGGAAATGGAAGCTACTGTGGTTGATGGAAATGGGACTGAAACAGGGCATATAATTGTGACAACCATTGGTGGCCGAAATGGTCAGCCGAAGCAAGTAAGCTGCTTACTGTTTGGGCTCTTTTACAAATTGTGATTAATATTTTATTTTCTGCTCGTATCTTCATAAACGGCCTTCCCTCAGTTTGTAGTTTTGTAAGATATAATAGCATGTAGTTTTGTAAGTTACTACTTGCTTCTGCTCGGGAGACAGTAAGTTAGGGGATGTGCATGATCGATGTTTACAGGGTTGTGTTTAGTTGTCTTTGCTGGCTTTGTGTAATGTGATGCTAGTTGCATGCGGTTGCACATGCTGACCTTTAACTGTTTCTTTATCAGACAATAAGCTACATGGCCGAGCGAGTGGTTGGACATGGATCTTTTGGAATAGTCTTTCAGGTACAGTTAATTGTTGCTAATTTACAAATCATATAATGCTGATCAAGAGATTCAAGACCTTGATTCTTAATTTTGTGTACCAGTTATATTATTTATTTGTTGTCTATATCTGCTTTGCTTTTAGTAACTAATTTTGCTTTTGCTTCTTCTTTGTGGCTACACAGGCCAAATGCTTAGAAACAGGTGAAGCTGTGGCAATAAAGAAGGTTTTACAAGATAAGAGATACAAAAACCGGGAGCTGCAGACAATGCGTCTTTTAGACCACCCTAATGTCGTGGCCCTGAAGCATTGTTTCTTTTCAACAACAGAAAAGGATGAGCTGTATCTAAATTTGGTCCTTGAGTATGTACCAGAGACGGTTCACCGCGTGATCAAACACTACAACAAAATGAACCAACGGATGCCACTAATTTATGTCAAACTTTATACTTATCAGGTAATGCCCATTCTGTGACGGCATCATGGCCATTACATAATTTTACATCTTGGGACTGTTCATTGTTAGTATTCTAATCGTGGGTCCTGTGAATGACAGATATGCCGAGCGTTGGCTTACATTCACGGTAGCATTGGCGTGTGCCATAGAGACATCAAGCCCCAAAATTTATTGGTATACTTATCACTATTCTTTGTGTAAAAAAAGCCAATTTCATAATAATTTAATTGCTCAAAATCATTTGAAGCTGGAAGATTCTGTAGCCTGACTTAAGTACCATTTCTTTGCTTTTTTTAATCAGGTCAACCCGCACACACATCAACTTAAGATATGCGACTTTGGAAGTGCCAAAGTTTTGGTAAGTTATAATGCCCATCTGATGTTCCACATCGTAATTTTGTTGCTCTTTTTCTTTTTTTTTTTGAAATTTTTTGTTGCTCTCAGGTTAATGATTTTGAGTGATTTTATTTCATGGCTTTTTGATAGGTTAAAGGTGAGCCAAACATATCATATATCTGCTCAAGGTACTACAGAGCACCTGAGCTTATATTTGGAGCCACTGAGTACACTACAGCAATTGACATATGGTCTGCCGGTTGTGTTCTGGCTGAGCTCCTACTTGGACAGGTACGATCCGTGGTGGTGTTCTCTAATTTTGGTTACAAGCCATCTTGTGTATGTGAGCTTGAACTTGCATGCGAATTTTTATTTTACCAGCCAATCTTTCCCGGTGAGAGTGGCGTTGACCAGCTTGTTGAAATCATCAAGGTAATATAGCATCTCCTTTTCTGTTTTTCCGATGCAAATTTTCTCATTTACTGTTCAAGTTAGGTTATTAAGTATGAGGTGGTGCAAGACATTTGGTTTCCTTTGATCTTGTTGTTTCTTTTTAAGGTTTCAAGTGCTCACAATTGTTGTTATACAAACACAGGTTTTGGGTACCCCAACAAGAGAAGAAATTAAATGCATGAACCCCAACTACACTGAGTTCAAATTTCCACAAATCAAAGCTCACCCTTGGCACAAGGTACTGAGATCATATCTGCATTTGTTTCCTTCTCTTGCTATTTGTTGCCGTTTATGACAATGTCTTAATACTTCATACAATGTTTAGATATTCCACAAGCGCATGCCAGCTGAAGCCGTTGATCTTGTCTCAAGACTTCTGCAATACTCACCAAATTTACGATGCACTGCTGTAAGTTAATCCACCTTAAAGTCTCTGTAATTTGTTATACTGAAAATCTTCTTTTTTCCGTCTTCTTATTGTTTCCCTGGGTGATGTTTGTTAATGACATTCATTTGTACGACTGCAGCTGGAAGCACTAATCCATCCTTTCTTTGATGAGCTTCGGGACCCAAATGCACGGTTGCCAAACGGGCGATTCCTTCCCCCTCTTTTCAACTTCAAGCCTCATGGTATGAAACTCTTAAACTTAAATCCTCTCTACCAAAGTATAGTAGGATACCAAACAGATTGCTAATGATGCCCTTGTTTGATGACAATCAGAATTGAAGGGGGTGCCGACTGAAGTTTTATTGAAGTTAATTCCGGAGGACGCAAGAAAGCAATGTACTCTTGTTGGGCTTTAAGTCTTTTTGTCAGCCTCATTTGTTGTATATGTATGTCTGAAAGGAGGATGTCATTGTTATAGTAAATCAATTTTCTAGGAATGTCCCAGATGAGAAATGTGGAGATTTTAAGTAGAAATACAGATCCCAAGTAAAGTTTCCCAACTAAGATGTCATTATTATATTAACCATGATGTCAGTATTATTGTCTAACTTGAGTTTATTATCTTATACTACTGGGTGTAGCTCCTATTTTTGCTCTTACACATAAATCAATTGTAATGCTGGAAACATAAAATTGATGATTCTTGTGGAGAACCTTAAATGTTGCCCGGAAGAGAGAGAATTGGGGGAAGGCAACTACTGGTGACAGGCTCAACAAAGAAAAGAACTTTCACTGTAATCAGAGATCTAAAATACCAAAATACCATACCAGACAATGTAAGATGTTGTTGCTCCAAATTTCTTTTGTTTAGATCGGTAGTGCTTGTGAGGGCGACAACAGGTTAGCCCCATATATCAAGGCAGCTAATGGGGGTGCCAGGATTAGCGGGGTAGCTAATGGGGGTGCCAGGATTAGCGGGGTAGCTAATGGGGGTGACAGGATTAGCGGGGTTGTACCAGGATTAGCGTGGTAGCTAATGGGGGTGATAGGATTAGCGGGGTTGTACCAAGCAAGGCAAAAATAGTGTTGTCCTATATAAAAATCTGTTTTGTCTTATTATAATTTTGGTATACCTCATTTAATTTGGTACCCCTATTAGCAATGTTGCCATATGATATGGATTTTCTGGATGCGCAAGGTTGTATTTTGTCGTCAACTATCTTACAGTACACATGTTAGTGTTACTCAATAATAATTTCATAGGGGAAAGGCTGGGTGGTCGCCATGAGCACTTTAGACCGAGGGGATGGAGATACCAGCGTATGTAATTAGGCTAGCCACCAGTGACATGGTAGTGACGGTGACAAAATCAACTTATGATTAACTTTTTTGTTTCGGGCCGCGAGTTATAATCTCAAAAGTGTCACTGTCCATGCACAAAAACTCCAACAAAATAAATTGTTCACAGAAATCCTATTTAACGTAATCTCTCTATACTACCCTTTTAGTAGTTTAAATCACCCCAACAAAAACAAAAATCAATCCCACTTTTCAATTTTATTATATTATCACCACCAACAAACAACCCACCACCAACAACACTAGCAACAACACCACCACCGCGCACTGCCTCCATCTACCGCCGACCACCACCCCCGCCGCCGCCACCAACCACCTTCGCCGCCGCCACCGCCAACCACCACCGTCCATCGACCACCGACCACCGCCTCCGACCACCACCACTGCACCGACCACCACCACGACGACCACCGGCGTCGACGACCACCACCGTCGCCGAGCAACACCACCATTATCGCCGGCCACGACCACCACCACCAACAACAACCGCCACCGCCACAAAAAATGAGTTTCATTGATCAATATTCAACAAAATGAGAAAAAAATAATGAAACCAAACAGAAAAAATGATGAAACCAAAATTGGTTTCACCAAAATTAGATGCATCACAAAAGAAAGGAGAAGGAAGAAAGAAGAAAAAAATGTAACACAATAAGATGAAACCTGCCACCACCGTCAACTGCACCACCCCCATCGCCGCCACAACCACCACTACCATTACCTCTCAACTAAAACTAGTTTCAACAAAAAAAAATCCACTTGTGTGTCACCGTCAAAAACTGATTTCATAGAGAATAATATTCAACAAAAATGAAAAAATACGATGAATTTCATCATTTTTCTACATAGTCATTTCACCAACATGACTTCAATGGTGAAACCAAACACACCGACTTCCAAGTCAGTTCGAATAAAATAGGAAAAAATCAGGTGAAACCAAAATTTGGTTTCATCATAAAAGAAAATGAGAAGGAAGAAAGAAGAAAAAATGAAACACAATAAGATGATACCTACCACCACCGTGGCGTCAACTGCACCATCTCCATTGCTGCCACAACCACCACTACCATTACCTCCTCACTAAAACTAGTTTCAATAAAAACAACCACCTGTGTCTCACCATTAAAAATTGGTTTCATAGAGATCAATATTCAACAAAATGAAAAACAATACGATGAAACCTAATTAGGTTTCATCATTTTCCCACATATTGTCATTCACCAACATAACTTCAATGATGAAACCAAACGCGTCGTCTTCCAAGTCAGGCCGAATAAACTACGCAAAAATCAGGCGAAACCAAAATTTGGTTTCATCATAAACTTAATTTTCATCGTTAACAAAACTAGTCATAAAAACCCAAGGTGACCAAACTTGTGGTACAAAAACCCCATTCAAATGTTGGGATCCATTAAAACTCCATCCTAAACAAAATTGATACAAAAACCCCAAATTTTTAAAAATTGATACAAAAACTCCAAATTTCAAAATTGGTTTCATCAAATTCTATGAAGTTTCATCAAATTTTATGATGAAACCAAATTTGGTTTCATCAAATTCTTTGGGGGTTTTTGTGTTACTTTTGTTTTGACGAGATTTTTGTGTTACTTTTATTCTGATGGGTTTTTTGTGGATGGATAGTGATACCTTTGGGGTTATAACTCGCAGACCGTTTTTGTTTTTCAATAATAGGAAAGATAATTTCAATGATAAGCAACTTTTACACATTGTTTTTATCCTACTGGCTGCTGGATTAAACTTGTAATCCAGTCAGGCACATTATTGAACCAACTAAAGCAAATAGAATGAGTTCTTACAAACTTTTCTAATGAATCAGCTAGGTGATTTGCATCTCTATGTGCATAATACTACCATCTCAAATTTCCCAAACATAGTGCTGTTTTACAATATCCAAACTTGTGCATATACCTTGCCATATCCATGAACCCTGTTTAGTTATACTAGTGAGATGGTTAGAACCAGAAAAATACTTTTCTCTTAAAATAACAACCCAAGGTTCATCATGATTGGTAATCATTCTCCAAGCTAACTTAGCAAGTAAAGCAAGGTTCAAGAGATCAGTTCTTCTAATATTTAGACCACTTAATTCTTTTGGAAGGGCAATATCATACCATTCTTTCAAGAAGCAACCTTTTTCATTATCTTTCTTTCCCCACCAAAATCTCATTTGAATGTTATCCATTTTATTTGTGAGTTCCTTAGGCATTGTAAAAGCTTTTCAGTGATGATTAGCAAGACTTCCTAAAACAGATTTGTTCATAACTGTTTTTTCAGGACCTGTAAGAAGATGGTTTTCCAATTATCAAGTCTATCTCTAAAACTATCTAGGAGATGGACAAAAGAGTCATATTTCCTCTTTTGTAATAAAAGAGGTACACTAGATATTTTTCATTTAAAGAAATTTTTCTAATTCTTAAGATATTTGCTATGTCATTCTTCACAGAATTATGGACTTTTACACTAAAAGCTAGAGATTATTTGTCAAAGTTCACAGCTTGTCCTGAGAACTTACTAACTTGGTCTATTAGAGTAGACATATTTCTAGCATCTTTGCTTTTATAAAGATAAGACAATCATCAGCAAAAAATAAATGGGAAATAGAGGGACATTTCTTATTTGCTTTAAAGCCATGAATGAGGTTTTTCTACTCAGCTTGAATTAAGCTCCTAGAGAAACATTCCATACATAAGATAAACAAATAGGGGGAGAGAGGGTATCCATGTCTTAAGCCTTTGTGGTAGATATACACTACCTGGTGAGCCATTGAGCAAAATAGAAGTTGAAACAATAGGTATGCATTGTTCTATCATGTTACACCACACTTCTGAGAAACCTAGATTTCTGAGGTTGTCAATACGTAAACTCCACTTTACTCTGTCAAATGCCTTTGACATGTCTAACTTTACAGCTGCACAACCATCTTTAGCTTTTGTTTTTTCATAGAATGTATTAGTTCATGAGCAATTATGATATTATCATGAATAGATCTACCATACAAGAAGGCAGTCTGAGCAGGAGAGATAATCTTATGTAAAACACATTTGAGTCTAGAAGAAAGTAACTTAGAGATGATTTTATAGAACACATTATACATGCTTATTGTCCAGAAGTCAACATCACTTTTAGGGCAACTGGTTTTGGGAATCAAAGTTGTAAAGTTATGGTTGAGCTGTTTAAGGAGATGTTGAGAATTGAAGAAGGCTTGAACCATCTTCACTACATCCTTTCCTATAGTGTCCCACATCAATTGGTAGAAACCAGGAGGGAAGCCATCTGGTCCAGGTGCTGTCCATTGTTTCATCTCAAAAACATTTTTTTTCTGACCTCATCTTCATTTAGAATGGTTGTTAACATGGCATTATCAGACTCACTTATGCTAGCATGCATATTATTCAGGTAATCAATATGTTTAGGAGGATTTGTAGTCCTACTCATGCTACTAAAATGCCTTAAAAATTCATTTTCAATACTTTTTCTATCTTCAATCCAAATACCTAGGCTGGATTGAAGTGACACAATTTGAGTCATTTGTCTTCTGAAATTAGCTTTTTGATGAAAATAAGTCGTGTTTCTATCATCCAATAAAAGAGCATCATCTTTACCTTTTTGTCTCCAAAAATCACTTTCAATATCATACCAATATTTAAGTTCTTGAGTCAAATCATTAACTTTACTAACATTATTTAAGCTGGTAATACTTGTAATATTAGACAGTTAGGACTTAAGATTAGATATTTGAGTTTGAATATTGCCAAAATAATGATAATTATAGTATCTCAGTTCTACTTTAGTGTTTTTAAGACACATAGCAAGTTGGAAAGCAACATATCCATTAGAATTACTTTTCCATTCATTCTTAATAAGTTCAGAGCATGTAGGGTCTCTAAACCAGGATTTATTGACTCTAAATGGTTTCTTTATATTACCTTCCATTTTATTTGTTAACAACATGATATGGCAGTGGTCACTACCCACAACATTCAGGTGATATAAAGCATCATAAGGATAAATAACACTCCAGTCAAAAGAGATAAGAGCTCTATCTAGTCTCTCTAGAATTAGATCATCAATATTCCTCATATTAGACCAAGTATAAGGATTTCCTATACAGGACATACTAAACAAATTCATACTTTGTATAAGATTGATATTATCATCTATGTCATTGTGTCTAGGTAAATTACCTCCCTCTTTTTCATTTCTATCTAGTATGTGTTAGAGAATTGCTCAGTCGAACTCGCATGCGTTGCTATCTCAAGCATCTTTGTCAATGTTAGTGATCAAAACTATAAGTATTGATTTCTAGCCTACATAGCTAAAGGTCTCGGACTAGGATAGAAAGTGTAGTTGATCTCAAGACTCCATGGCAATCATCATACAAGACGAAGGAATACTCAAGGAACTGGTGGATCTTCATCGACTAAAAGGTATGTGGAGACTTGAACTTATCTATCACTCAAAAGTCTATCTATTCTATCTCCTACCCTTGAGACAAAAGTCGTGCTGATGTATAGACTTTCATTATACACATTTGCTATTTCGAGCTGAGTGTAACTCGCCTATCTATTTCTCGAAATATGTGTTGGTAAGCTTTTGCTTTAGCCAAATTCATCTTTACCTAGTGACGAATGTCATGTTATGTTTCAATCACTTTGAAAATTGCTCTGACGAAAAATGGTCTGTAAATGACGGCTACATAACGTCCTCTGAGAATGTTTCAATGATTGAAATGAGAGTTTAGATTACATAACCATTGGTAGGATATAAGCATTGTTGTGGAAACACATATATGTATAAGTCCTTATTCCTTGAACCAAAGTTTGTGAACTTTGTTGATCAAGAGAAACGGAATGTGGCGTGAGCCAAGTCTGCGAACTGGCGGAAGCTCTCGACCCGAGAATTCCTGCTGGAGTTTGTGAACTCTTTCCATGAGCTTAAGTCCGCGAACCCAGTCCGCGAACTTAAGCAGGTTATTTTTAAAATCGGTTGTTCTTGAACTCATATTTATTTAAACTAAGGAATGCTTTTGCAAACCGTGGCTATAAAGTTCATGAACCAATTCGAGTGAATCAAACTGTTTTTGCTTCGATTGTGTCTTGTGTAGTTACATAAGATCTAAGCAATTGAACAACTCTCTAACTAGTTCATTTGAGTCATTTGAACTAGTTACGGTGAAGAAGAATATGGTGTATACGAAAGTGATCATATGGCTAACCATTTGGTAAACTATTGTTGAACCAACAAATGTTAATGTTTGGGAACGGTTCATAAACCCAAAATTGGACATTTCATTTGTGTGTAACAATCTAAGTTTTCGATCCAATGGTTGAGAAATATTAGCTTGAATCTAATCAGGTTTTCATCTAACGGTGAATATTGAATGCTTTGTTACCAAGCTAACATTGATTGCAAAGCCTGATTTGAAAGACTATATAAAGGAGAACTCAAGCAACTGGGAAACCTAGTCCCCACACCTTACGTGTGATACTAGTTGCATATCTAGAGTCGATTCTCCTTTAACCTTTGGTTTCTTCTTCTAAAACCAGGTTAACGAATTAAAGACTTCATTGGGATTGTGAAGCCAGACCAATACTACTTTTCTTGTAGTTGTGTGATCTGATCTTGCATCTTCTATCGTTACGAGTACGAT